>NC_056725.1:381700700-381790700 GCF_019279795.1 Protopterus annectens
GTATGGGTTTCTGGGGTCATAGAGGGGGACCTATAGCTTGCAAGGAAGTGATATTGGATTTTACCTATGCTGATTCGAACATGCAGCAGTTCAAGTGCATTGTCCTGTTCGACCAGACTTGAAGTATATTTATTTTTTGATGTAAATAGAGACACCTCCACCTTTACTCCCTGCCTGTGAAGTTGCTGGTCTAAATGTGTGGAAGGCATTATAACCGTGCACTGTTGGTGTGCTGTCCGCGGCTTTAAACCATGTCTCTAAGACCGCACAGACATCAGGATTCTCTAAGGTAAAGAGAGCTTCCAGGGACTAGACTAGGTTCTCTTAGTTTGCTAGTAGGGTGCTAATAGGGTGTTTGCTTTGTTGATGCCTCTGAATGCAGTATGATTCATGGCTTCTGAGAGTGAAACTAATATCCTGATGATTGGAGTTAACCAGAGAGTGGAAGACTCATGATTGGATGCAGTTATGAGCAATACTGGTGAGGACAAGGTCAAGAAGATTTGTACCCCTCATTGGGAAGTGTACAATTTGGTCTAGGGAATTGGCATTGACAAAAATCTTAAGAAACACCATACTTAACTATTATCTGTATTATGGATGTGCCAGGTGATAGAAAGCAGTGCTCCTAGCAATGTAATAAACTAATCCAAAATGGCGCCACCCACTCTGACCTGAAAGACATAATATGCTAGCAGACAAGCTGAATGCCAGCTTCACCCCATAACAGTCATTGAAATTCCAGTATTCCCTAAATCAATCATTCCCCCTAAGATTGAAAAGTTACATATTACCCTAACCATGCTCTATAAAACCAAAAGTACTACTTCCATGGGTCCAGATAATTTACCTAGATGCATACTTAATTTCACCAAATGTACCTTGGTGTAATGCCTCTTGAATTTGTTTAACCTGTTTTTGCTTATTTTTACAAGTTATTTATAACACTTTTATTGTCTGCTGCATACTTTTCTAGCTAGTTTCACTGTGTGTGAGGTATTAACTGGAAATTTTCTACATTTGTTAAGCATCTGTTTGGGTTTGTTTGTTCTGATTTCCTGCCAAGGAGTGTATCATATAACTTATTTGTTTGCAGTTAAAAGCATTCTCTAGAGTCTCCTTGCTCCTTTATCTGTTTAAAACTTTAATTTAAAGGCTCACTGCTGCTTTTCTGCTGTGATAAACATTTCTGCATTTTTTTTTCTACCTAAGTAGTGTGGGTAGTTGTAGCATTATCCATATTCAGGCTTGTGTTTTGGTTCTAGTTGTTTGTTTGTAGAGGCTGTGTGTCTGAGCACATGTTCCAGGCCATCGTAGTTTAGCCAAAGCCATTCTTGCATTTCAGTGAGAGGGAAGTGTTTATGGTCATTGGCTGATTGGCGTTACCTGGACTACGGCTTAGAGTAAGCACCTCATTGGTTCTTTCGAGCTTTTTTTAAAGTTGTTTCAGGTTTCAACTTTCTGTTACTTAGGAAGTTAACTTGTGAGTGTTTCTGGCATTTCACACTGAGCTAATCGGAGGAAGGGCACTGAGCAAACTAATCTGTGATATATAACATTAAGTATCCTGTCTTTTGCTTATTTTTACGAGTTATTTATAGCACTTTTATTGTTTGCTGCATACTTTTCTAGCTAGTTTCACTGTGTGTGAGGTAATAACTGGAAATTTTCTACATTTGTTAAGCATCTGTTTGGGTTTGTTTGTCTGATTTTTGTTTCCCACCCACCCACCCTCCCTATTAGTATCCTGTTGTTACACTTGGTGGCTTTGCAGTTGCCCACTCCTACTGTAAATTTGATCTGGGACACTCCTCCCAGTCTAGTGTCATTACCTCATTCTAGCTAATACATGGAGAACATTGGAGAAGGCCAACCCACTTAGTTTCTTTACTTTGAATTATCTTCTGCTCCTCCTTTCCACTTAAAAAAATTCTAAGCTTGTTTCCTGCCTTTCCTGTAAGTAGTCTAGTCCAGATACAGATTTGTTGTATCCAGGACTGTTTGTAAGTTTCTGAGCCCCCAAGCCTTTCTGTGTTGGAGGGAAGCCTTCTAGCTTATAAGTGGGAGTGGTATTCACTAGGTAGCTTATCTAAAAAAAAAAACACTTTATACATCGCCACTTAGCTAGGGTTAAACTATTCCAGGCACCATAATGTCTGCTCTTTGCATTTTCCCTTGGAACTAGCCAGTTTTTTTAGTTTTAGCAATCAAATCTGTTTCTTTGAGCTCAGCACTTGTTCAAAATTCATTGTAAGCAATAAATAAGCTACAAATTACCACAGCACTCAACTTTCCTCACTTGTCTAGAGGAAAACAGTTTTTAGAACTTAATAAATAAGCACCTATCCAGGCATGCCTAAGGGTCAGCTCCCGGTGTTTTCTCCTGTCTACCTGATGAACCTGGGCATCTTGGGGCAATGCAGCAATTGCCTCATGTACACAGACAACCCTCTCCTCCTACCACCCAAACTGTGAGAGATGCACTTATATTGCCAAACTGGAATCCAAGCTCTCTTCACCCAAGACTGGACTAGACAGTCAAGAGGAGAAGGTAAACACTTGCACAACACCATACTCATCACATAGTCCCTCAAAACCTACACCACCAAAACACATACATAGAAACACAAAACACACACCTACATTCACGGAGGCTGTCAATAAAAATCTGCCCATGCAACAGGGACCTCCAAAGCAGAAAAGCAAGCAACCTCCACCCCGAACACAACCGAAATGACACATAGCCCACAAGCTCAGTGTGCCACTCAACTACAGCCCATAAGGCGTAACAACATACCCAACACTCTAGTCATAGGTGACTCTATAGTCAGGCACACTGATGTTCCACTCACCAGGCTAAACAAGTAGAAAGTTAAAGTCAGTTGCCTTGTCGGGTGCCAGGATCTGCCACATAATGCACGCACTCAGGTCACTCCACAACAAGTGGAAATATGACTCTGTCATTGTCCATGTTGGTGTGAATGACCTGAGTCATACCTCCCTGGACTACATGAAAAAAGACATAGAGGAGCTGTCTGATCTTGTAGCCCAGGCAGGTATGACCCTAGCCCTAAGTAGCATCCTGCCATCACCCAGAATGATACCGCAGTGCAAAGACAAAATGATTGACTTCAACAATTGGCTAAGCTTCTGGTGTCATTCTAAGGGGATCCAGTATCTGTCTGCCTGGGATGACATGATCGACGGACCACAATGCTTTGCCAGAGACCGGCCTGCACCTGTCTCCCTTGGGATTTCAGATACTGGCTAAGGCTCTTGACCCCTATAGTGCCTTTTTTAGTCAAGGTTCAAATGACAAATTCACCACTGTAACAGGTACAAGCAAGCAAAATCTGAAGGTAATGCTACTCACTGCTAGATGTCTAAACCTCAAAATGCACTCACTCGAGGCACTCCTTAAAATGGAGAACATTGACATCTGTTCAGTGAGAGAGACCTGGTTCAAGGCTCCAAAGAGCACCCCTGCGTTACCAGGCTGTAATTCATACCACACCTTTTGGCCAACTAACCTGGACCAAAACACTAAAGGTGGAGATGTGTCCATATTCATTAAGGATATCCACACCTCCAGGCTAGTTGCCCAGCATAATGCATCCGAGATTATCCAAGTGCAACTAACTCTGGGCAAGACCGCAATCCAAATTGTAGCTTGCTACAGATCCCCCACCATACCCCAGGATTCCCACTCCTCATTTCTTGATACACTGGAAAATATTAGGGTACAACCTAACACTCTAATAATGGGCAATTTCAACTACCCCACCATTAACCGGGAAAACTACTCATGTACCAAATCCTTTGCTCAACGTTTTCTGGAATTCATAAATTTCAACACCTTGGATCAACCTATCCACACTCACACCAGGGGCAGCAATATCCTAGACCTGGTCATTACCAACATGGGCAACTGGTGTTCCAAACCAGAGGTCAATTCCTCATTGGTCAGATCTGACCACAAGCTAATCACCCTAGACATCCACATCC
The DNA here is from genome assembly GCF_019279795.1 of Protopterus annectens. Classification (NCBI taxonomy): domain Eukaryota; kingdom Metazoa; phylum Chordata; order Ceratodontiformes; family Protopteridae; genus Protopterus; species Protopterus annectens. The sequence continues at coordinate 381,704,706 of NC_056725.1, forward strand.
TGCCCCACCAGCCATTAGGAAAACCACTGTAAAACATTTCTCCAAAGCCAACTTCACTCTTCTTAAGACAGAAGTGGCAAACTTCACGACACCCATGCAGACAGACAATAGAGGTACAACTGCTGAATCCTACACAAATGCACTTTATAAGCACTTACACGAGTGCATGGATCATGCAATCCCTAACAGAACCAAAATGCTATCCTCCAAAGAAAGGAAGCCAATCTGGTGGTCCCCTGCCATAAACAAAATCTACAACAGAAGAAAGAAACTGTTGCAAAAAAGAGTAAAATCCCATGACTGGAGGAGCTCCCTGGTCAGCCTCAGTAAGAAGCTGAGATCCCTCATAAAATACTCCAAAGCTAGTTACGAAAACAAAATTGCTACTGATTCTAAAGACACCCACAAAGCATTTGATATCTATGTCAAGAAACTCAGTGGCAACACTCATATCTGCTCTGAGTTACAGCACAATGGCACTAAATATACAGAACCAACTGATATTGCCAACATCCTGGCAGACAGGTTCAGTGCTAACTTTACCCCCTCTCACCCCCTAAAGGGCCCATCTCTTTACCTGAAGAATGCAAAGTTCCAGTAATCATGGCTGCACAGGTAAAAACCACACTCTCCAAAGCCAAGAACACAGCATCCATGGGACCTGACAACATCCCAGGCTGCGTTCTACACGAACTACAGAACAAACTGGCACCCCACCTAAGCACCATGTTCAATCATAGCCTCACCTCAGGCTGTGTGCCCACTGAATGGCGTACAGTGATGGTTATCCCACTCCACAAAGGGGAAGCCACCACAGACCCTGGGAACTACCACCCCATTAGCCTGATGAGCCTGGTCTGCAAGGCTATGGAACGTATCATGGAACATATAAACAATGACATTGGTAATCTTCAAACTCTGGACCCCACCCAGTTCAGGTTTGTAAAAGGCAGATCATGTCTCCTAAACCTGATAGACTTCTTTGAAGTGGTCACCAAAGCCGTAGATGAGGGTAAGGTGGTTCACACAGCCTATCTAGATATTTCCAAGGCTTTCAACACCATCCCCCACTCTGGAATTATAGGTAAACTCCTAAACTAGGTATAAATCCCTATGTCACAAGATGGGTTGCCAACTGGCTCACTGACAGAACCCCCACTGTGAAAGTAGCAGACTCCAAATCCGACTTCAGACCAGTGACAAGTGCAGTACCACAGGGTTCAGTCCTGGGTCCTCTCCTAGGTTCATAGGTTCATACTAGGCTATCTACCCTAGGGCATTTACAAGCCTAGCCAGAGTGTGTTTGGCTTTCGCCACCCATTTTAAAATGAGTTTTGCTATGCTCTTTTTCGAGGTTAGTATACTGTGCATCTGTCTAACAGTGACACAGAAGTGATACCCGGAGTAAATCTACGATTTCTCATCCACTGATCAAGATTCCTCTTGAAGGGAGTCAGTGAGGGACTCTGCCTAACCTGGACTGGGATTTTATTCCAGAGTGAAGGGAGCCTCTGGGTTATGAATCTGTCCCTCCAGCATGCCTTATTTATTTCAGTGCTGAGGTTCAAGTCTCTCGAGCGCGTAGCTCGATGGGATTTGGATTTTCTGAGGTGCAGCATGTCCATTAATTCCGGGTTGGACATGGCTTTATACATCAGGCACAGCTCGCCTCTGAGCAGGCGGTATGCCACTGAGTAGAGCTGGAGTTTCTTTAACCGGGCAGCATATGGCATCTGTTTGAGCCCTTTGATCCTCTTGGTGAGGTACTTTTGGGGTCTTTCCAGTTGCTGCAGGTGTCTGGTAAGGTACATCCCAAAAGGGGCATTGTACTCAATTATGGGCCTGATGAGGGATGAGTAAAGAAGCACGATGACCTCCACTGATCTAGATGTGAATCCCTTCATGATTAGGTGGGCTATATAAAATGATTTTCTAACCACTTTGGCCACGTGGTTGTCGAATGAGAGATTGCTATCAACTTGGGTCCCCAGGTCCCTAATTACTTCTTCCGTACTTAATGGATTACCCCAATTTGTGGGCACTTTTTTTTTGCCGAAGGGGATGACTATACACCTTTTGGCATTTAGCTTGAGGCCATGGCTCTGGCAGTAGTTGTCTGTTTCTATGAGGCCCTTTTGTAGGATGCTTGTGTTGGCTGGAGAGTCAGTTATGGCGCCCAGTTTACAGTGATCTGCGAACTTGGTCAGCCACAGTCCTTCCGTGTTGGCCTGTACCTCTGAGAAATATATACCGAACAAGAGAAGTCCCAGGACTGAGCCTTGTGGGACGCCACTTGTAACTGGTTTGGAGTCTGACATGGCTCCAGCAATTCTAACCATCTGGGTTCTGTCCTTGAGCCAGTTTGCAACCCATCTAGTGACACAGGGGTTATGTTTAAGCTGGTGATCTTATCTATAATGCCCGAGTGGGGTATTGTATCGAAGGCTTTTGCGAGGTCCATGTAGGCTGTGTGGACCACCTTCCCCTCGTCAATGGCCTTGGTGACTGTTTCAAAGAAATCAATCAGGTTTAAGAGGCTGGATCTGCCCTTAACAAAGCCGAACTGGGTAGGATCCAGTGTCTGTAGGTCCCCAATATCTTTATTTATGAGGTCCATGATGATCCTTTCCATAGCTTTGCAGACCAAGCTAGTCAGGCTTATGGGGCGATAGTTTCCAGGATCCGTTGAGGCACCACCTTTGTGGAGAGGGACCACTGTTGCTGTACGCCACTCTTTGGGTACATATCCTGTAGTAAGGCTGAGATTGAACAGTAGTTTTATGTTTGGATTTAGTTCTTCTTGGAGTTCATGTAGGACGCAGCCCGGGACACCGTCTGGTCCCATTGATGCTGTGTTTTTTGCTTTGGAGAGGGTGGCTCTTACCTGAGCATCTGAGATGTCAGGGGGGCAGCACTCTGCTGGGATAGATATTTGCCTTTTTGTTGGGGAAGGGGGGGGAGAAGTTTGCGCTGAACCTGTCAGCTAGGATGTTGGCAATGTCTGTGGGTTTGGTGTATTTTTTGTCATTTTGGACTAATTCTGAGCATATCTGGGAATTCCCACCCAGGTTTCTAGCATAACTAAAGAAAGCCTTGTGATTATCCTTAGTGTCCTGTGCAATTTTTCTCTCGAAGCTGGCCTTAGATGATTTTATGAGTGCCTGTAGTTTTTTGCTAATACTGATCAGAGATGCCTTCCCTTTTTGGGATTTTGCTCTATCATGTAGTAGTTTCCTCCTTCTATTGTATAGTTTGTTTATGGCTGGGGTCCACCAGACAGGACGCCTGCCTTTGGAGGATTGGGTCTCGGTTTTGTTTGGGATTGCATGATCCATGCATTCCTGAAGGTGTTCATAGAATGCGTTTATAAAGGATTCTGCGGTCCGGGCCGTATTTTCCACAGGCCCGGTGGCTTTGAAGGATTCCACCTCGGTTTTGAGGAGTGTGAAATTTGCTTTAGAGAAGTTTTTCACTGTGGTTTTCTGGGCAGGGGCTGGGGTCGGGATGTGAATATCTAGTGAGATTAGTTTATGGTCTGATCTTACCAGTGAGGGATACACTTCTGGTCTGGAGCACAGAGTCCCCATGTTGGTGATGATCAGGTCTAGTATGTTTTCCCCTCTTGTGGGAGTGGTAACAAGCTGTTCCATAGCATTTGAGTTTATAAATTCTAGGAACCTTTGGGCTAGGGTGTTGGAGCTAGAGTAATGCTCCCAGTCTATGTTTGGGTAGTTGAAGTCACCCAATATAATGGTGTTTGGAGAGACCTTCATATTTTCCAGTGTTCTCAGGAAGGCCGAATGGGGTTCCTGGGTTTGGGAGGGTGGTCTGTAGCAGGCTATAAACTGGAAGGCAGTTTTACCCACTGTTAGTTGCACATGGATAGGCTCTGATGCTTCGTGCTGTGCCACCAACCTGAAGGTGTGGGTATCTTTAACGAATATTGATACTCCCCTTCCTTTTGTTGTTCGGTCCAAGTTTTGGGGTCAAAAAACATGGTATGAGGTATAACCTGGTAGTGCTGGGGTGCTCTCGGGAGCCTTGAACCAGGTTTCTGTTACTGCACAGATATCGATGTTCTCCACGCTAAGGAGAGTTTTGAGTGCGTGCATCTTGAGGTTTAGACTTCTGGCATTGAGTAGCATTACTCTTAGTTTCTTATGCCTTGTGATACCTATGGAGGTGGGTTTGTCTTTTGAGCCTTGCCTAAAAAAGGCACTATGGGGGTGACAGGAGCCTTTGCCAATATCCGAAAGCCCAGGGGTGACAGGTGCAAGCTGTCCCTAGCAAAGCATCGTGGCTTGTCGAGCATGTCATCCCAGGCTGACAGGCATTGGATCCCCTTTGAATGACACCAATACTTAAGCCAACTGTTGAAATTGATTGTCTTGTCTTCATATTGTGGCATCATTCTTGGTGAGGGTAAGATGCTTCTCAAGGTCATGGTCATACCGGCCTGGGCTACATGCTCAGAGAGCTCCTCTATGTCTCTTTTCATGTAGTCCAGGGAGGTACGTCTCAGGTCATTCACACCAGCATGGACAATGACTGAGTCATATTTGTACTTGCCTTGGAGTGACCTGAGTGCTTGTGTTATGTGGCGGATCCTAGCGCCCGACAGGCAGCTCACCATGACCTTCTCCTTGTTCAGCCTGGTGAGCGGGACGTCAGTGTGCCTGACGATAGAGTCACCTATTACAAGTGCATCAGGTGTGTTGTTTAGCCTTAAGGGCTGTGACTGTTCAGCACACTGGCTTTGTGAGCTATGTGTTGCACGTGTTTTGTTTTGGGGTAGCGGTTGCTTGGGTGTCTGCTTTGGTGGTCTCTGTTGCTTAGGCAGATTTTTATTAAGAGCCTCCGAGTATGTTTTTGTGTGTTTATGTGTTTGGTTTGCTGTCGTGGTAGGTCTATGTGAGACTGGAATTGTAGTAAGTGTGGTTTCTTTCTCCTCCTGACTGGTTATGCCAGTACTGAGTTGAGAGAGCTTAGCCTCCAGTTTGGCTATATGGTTGCATCTCTCACATGTGTTGGAATTTGTTGGGAGGAGGAGAGGGTTGTCTGTGTACATGAGGCAGTTGTAACATTGCCTCAAGATTCCCAGATTCACCAGCTGGACCGGAGAGGAGATTGACAACTGAACTTTGGACATGCTAGAATAGTATTGGGAATTCCTTTATAATTGAAAAAGGGCCAATGGGGAACAAGGTACTCAAGGGGAGTTTGTGAGGGTGTAGTGCTTTTAATTTTTAGTGCTGACTTATATAATTGCTTTAGTGAGCAAGTGCCAGGCTTTAGAGTAGGAATAGGGTGTTTATTATGAGAACTAGATCAGTTCTAAGGGAAAAAGTGAAGAGCAGACTTTGTGGAGCCAAGAATGGTTTAAACCCAATTAAGCGGCGTTGCCCCATGCTGTGCTATGCGCAAAATTGTGCAAAGCCGTGCTAAAGCAGGTTTTATACAGGGGGGACTTGAAAGAGCTAGAAATTGGCCCAAAACAGCCAATAGACTACCAGATTCTTGTGCTGGGAACACTCCTCCAGGGATAGATAGGCTGCTCTAAGCTCCCCACTGCCACTGATGAACAAAGAAGCCTCCCTTTATCAAAGAAAGGAAATGGGCAACACAGGAACTTTCCAAAAGTCCAGAATACAGCAAAGCCTGTATTTGGACTACTCTAGGTCAGGAAAGACGGGAAACAATGATAATTTTTTTTTTTTTTTTGGTATCTACTTCTCTGAAGTACAGGCTAACACAGAAAGTCTTTGGCTAATGAAGTTCACAGATGACTGCAAGCTAGGAGCCATAATCAAAACTCGTAACGATGTGGACATTCTACAAAAGGGCCTCATTGAGACAGATGCCTAGTGTCAAAGCCATGACCTCAAGCTCAATGCCAAAAAGTGCATTGTCATCCCTTTTGGTAAAAACTCTGTACCCATGAACTACCACACAGGTGGTAGTCTACTTAACACCAGAAATGTGATAAGAGACCTTGGGACACAGGTGGACAGTAGTCTCTCCTTTGATAATCACATCACCACAGTAGTCAGAAAATCCTTCTGTGTGGCACACCTCATCACAAAAGGTTTCTCATCCAGGAAAAAAGAGGTCATTGCTCCCCTCTACTCGTCACTCATTAGATCCATTATAGAGTACAACGACCCTTTTGGTATGTTCCTCACAAGACATCTACAACAACTGGAAAGGCCGCAAAAATACCTCACAAAGAGGATTACCGTCCTCAAACAGATGCCCTATGCCAACCCTCTCAAAAAACTCCAGCTTTACTCCGTCACATATTGCCTACTCAGAGGCGATCACTGCCTAACATACAAAGCTATGTCAAACCCAGAGCTGTTGGACATGCTCCACTTAAAGAAATCCCAATCCCTCCAAGCTACATGCTCTAGGGACCTAATCCTTGTCACTACAATAAATAGAACATGCTGGAGGGATAGATTCCTGTCCCAGAGACTTCCCATACTCTGGAACAAACTACCTATCTATATCAAACAAAGCTCCACATTAGCACTCTTCAAGAAAAATCTTGATGATTGGATGGGAAATAGGAAATTCACCCCAAGGATCACGTCTGTGGCTCTACTCAACAGGAGCACAGGAAAATAATTTTCTTGGGTGGCGAAAGCCAGGGTACCTTTTTGGCTAGGCTTATATAGGCCTTATGGCCAATAGCCTAGTGCCTACCTATGAATTTATGAACCTATAATGTAAGACATTAGTTTCCTGCAAGGGATTCTCTTGATGGGGCGGGCGGGCTGGAACCTCGTATATAACAAGGGAGATGTATCACAAGGACCTTTATCCCAAAAGACCATCTTTATCTATAAAAGTATATGAGGATGTTTGGATTAAGGGATGCTAGTGAGGAAACTCAAAGTAGTAGAGAATATACGTATTACTCAGGGAGATTTCACACATGAGCAAGACTGAATAGGTTCAACATATCTTTATTACATGAAGAATTAGCAGAACAGGTAAATTATAAATCGAGCAAATACCGATAGAAAAAAGTCCGGTTGCTTAAGTTCCATTGAGCGGCTAGACTATCTTCTATAAGTATATGCTATGGAGGAATACGTCTCAACTGTCCAGATTTTCACAGAATGTCCAAATTTTCACCTTATATTTTTGGTGTGTTCCTCATACAATTTGTGGTTTTCTGACAAATCACATTAGGAGTAAAGTCACTAAATAATGACATGCATTTCAGTTTCAGACTTCATATCTTTCAGACAATGTGCGTTAACACAAATCCTGTTATTCTGGCAGCTTTCAAAGTTTCTAAGAGCAACATTTACAATCTGTTCTTCAGACAATGCACACTAACACTAATATTGTTATTCTAGCAGCTTTTCCAAGTTTATAAGAGCAACAATTACAATCTTTCCCTATTTTGGGGCCTTTGTCCCACTTTATTTAAGGCTTTGCCCACATTTCGTGAGCTAAGAGATATATATGGAAGGTGGGCCAATACAAGAAAAAATCTGGTACGTTGTGCAAAACTGAAGAAATGTATCTGATTTTTCTTGCATTTTTCCACTGTCTCGGCCGACTCTCATACCTCTTCCAATTTTTATAGTGAAACACAACAGAGATTCTCTTTTCTCCACTGTTTCTATTGAACAGCGCTGATATACTGTGCAAGCGTGGGAACATAAGTCCCAAATGCATGAGCAGTATATCAACAAATGTGAAAAAATGAAGAAACAATGTGGAGGAACAGTATGTTGCCATTATACAAAGATATTACTTAAGAAAAGTAAGTAATTTATTTCGTAACAAATGTCATTCTATAATGGCAATAACCAACTCATGGGTATGGGTATATGAGTACTTACCCATGGATGGCATTGTTTAATCACTCAGGCTTTGCCCTCGTGATCAAACCACACCAACCCTGGTTGTTTCTTCTCATCTCAGTTTGAACCTCAGCCACATTTCGCAATACTTTTTGCTTTACTGAATACCCTCAAACAGAAAACTAAATACATTTTCAGAGCACCCACATCCCCTGCTAACTTAGAACAAACACACAAAATGATGTACATTTTTAACAAATGAAGTTTAATCCTACAGATAGGGACAGTTGTGTCAAACTGACAGCTGCACCCACAAACATAACCTAATGTAAAGTTAAGGTTACTCATGTTAAATTGGATGTTACAGACTGTGTTCCCATTTATACAGTTTGCTGTCTGTTTTATTCTTCTCTCCATTCCCCTCCCAGATGTGTAAAACAGCTTGTATGCTTTCAGAAAACATTAACTTTTAGCCCTAAGAATAAGTGCAGTGGCTGCCTTTAAATAAAACTAAACCATGCACCTGATCAGTTAAATCTATTAAAGTATTAAGGCTGTTGGGGAGGCTTCTGTCTTTTCTTCACTTCTCATAATTCCAGACTTTACTTTCCAGAGACCTGCTTGCCATTGTACCTTTACATTTTGCATTCTCTTCAGCAAACACTGCTCAGAACTCACAAGACTAATTGCTTGCACCTGCATACAGCTTGTTTCCATATAAAAGCAGTCAACAGTAAGGAAAAACAGCTAACAATTTGCAAATTCATGAAGGAATCTTTCTAAATTTCTCTCAGGACAGAACACACAGAATTCCCCTGGCTGACTGGCTTCTGTTGCAGACTTCTTGTGTCACACTGAGAGCATTTGTCATTGGAAAAAAACAGGTTAATAATTGTGCAGATGCAAGAAGCTTAAATTGTTCATGACTTTCATAATTTTGTCTTATTTTCCAGTTCTATATGTTTACAAAATGTGTGTATAACTTAAACCAAGGATAATAATCTAGGTATCCACTCTTGTAAAAACAAGGAAAGTGATCATCTTAGTTCTATACATAATGTAATCAGTACACTTTTATACACACACACACACACACACACACACACACACACACACACACACACACACACACACACACACACACACACCCCACCAGAACAGCCCAGGATCACAGCATTATATTAATTTAAATTGCTTCTGTTCAGCCTTTCTCCTCTTGTTATACTGTAAAACTTATACTTCCTGCAATGCTTTACAATCTCACATTTATTCACTAATTTCAGTGTTTCTGGTCTTTTTCCTGTTCATCTCCATCTTCAACACTAGACAATGGTTCAAGTCCAAGGTACTCTAGATTCTTCTATTCAATACCTGTGCTTTAATACACATTTGTATCCTATATATCTTAACACAGATATTTAACAAAATCTGCAACATTACTTTATGTTCCCATACTTATAAACTGGAATATTATTTCATGTTTCTTCCTCCTAGATGTTATAGATGTTATGATTTATTGTTACAGGGCGACCCTCTCTGAAGAAGGCAGTAAAGTTGTTGTTAAGTATATTCACATAACAGATGTTTGAGGAGAGGTCACCGTAACACCACCCTCCTGCAATCCCCCTCCCACCACACCAAGAAGAAGATTTAAATGTTTCATTGAACTGTTACATTATTGTCACAAGAATAATATTTTGTTGTTGTTATTATTGTTATTAAGACAAATCGATTATTACATTAGTAAGTTGCTTAGAAGATCAGGAGGGGCTCCAAAAACTGAAAAAATATCCCAGCAACACTGCCTAAGTATAGTTGTCTCACATTCAGTCAAGGTTCCATATAATGTATGTCCAAGACTAATGTGAATCAGGAATCATTACAGGGACAAAAAGAACATTTATGGAATTTTCAATTGGAATAAAGCAGATAATATGATCCATGTGTTATGATTTGCTGTTATGGAGTTTGTGCGTGTGTGTCTGTATATGTGTGAATGAGAAAGAGTAGGATTGCTGAGTCATGATCAACTCATGGTGACCCTCTGGACAGTTATCCAAATCATCCATAGTTTTCTTTTATGAAATTCAGTAGTAGATTGTTGGGCCTTTCCTCCTGCTGACTCCTAATAGCAACCTCTATGTGGTCTTGAACCCAGGTCACTAGCAGTACAGATAAACACCTTTCCTCTGTGTCAATAAGCCAACACTGCTACGATGACCTCTCATCAAAAGTCTACCCTTATGGTAAGTATACTTTCTCAAAACACCCTTTCCCTAGAGATGTTCATAAATTCAGTCTGAAAGAATGCCTTTTCAACTCAGGGCAAAATAATGGAGTTTCAGTTGATCCTATTACAATTCAGTAATATGCCTTCACAGTAAAACACTTCTTGTGGGCATTAGGTTAGATGTCTTTTTTTATTATATTCTTCTGGTTTCAGAAATATTTGAGATCAAACCACAGAACTTGTAGATATGATGATTCCTCCAATGCAGGATATAAATAGGGAATGTCTGTAGGAAACAAACACTGAGAACTTAATCATAGGAATGCCATTGTATCAACTACCCAGTGTGCAATTTCTACCCATGGACTCATGGATTATGCTTGGAGATCCCATGTTAACAACTTGTTTCAGGGGGGTTTGATCATGTTAATGTGAAGGTAAGTAACATAGCAGGCAGGGGTCCTGATAGCATGTGAAGACACATTTCAGCCTGGACACCTGAAAATCAGTACAGGCAGTGATATACTGATGTAGTATATAAAATGCAAGGATAAAAATAATCTTTTCAGCTCTACAAATAGGCAGTTTAGATCTGGAAATGAGCTCTAGAATGCAATCTCAAAACTGTCATGCTGAGGAACTACAATATGAACTTGCACAGTAGATTCACAAATAGAAATTGGACTCAAAAACTTTTCAGCAATTTACTTAACATTGGGAAGTTCCAGAGGTAGATCTGTTCACTGTCCACCTCAGCAATCAGTTTGAAACTTTATGTTTTCTGACGTCTCATGACGCAGTCTTTGAGTGTCAGATGTAGGCCCCTTTTAGCATATCCAGACACTCTACATCTCTCATTCTTTTCATTTTAATTTAGGAAGTTATCTTCATATCAAGACAGGACATCTGTCTGATTTTGGTAGCTGTTGTTTAACATTGGTTGTCACTGCTAATTGGCCAAATCTCTTCCACATTTACCATTGTCTCTACACAACTATTTACTGATCCAAGAAGACCATAAAGTTTTACATCCCATCATTAGGACTTCTTCCCACCATGGATGTTGGTTCCTGACAACATTATTTTTCTCTACATAGAGTTTTTGTCCCTAACAATTTTTTCTTTATACTGTCCCATACCAAGATTTTTAGACACTCTGAACAATGTATCTGATTACAATTTGGCTTTTGCATTCTATCAAGGTTTATGTTTCTTCAGTCTTGCCCGTCTTCGGATTACTCAATAGATAGTAGGACAGCCTTCTGTCAGGGCCTTCTTTAAGGATCCATCACTGAACAGCTCCAAAAAGATATTCTTTCCTTCTCAGGATTTGAATTTCTTGTCAGAAAAGAAGGAATTTGCCTACATTTGAACCAGTAGATTCAACAGAGTTAAAATTTGTCTCCAGGAAGGTGTTCTTTCTGATTGCTGATTCTTCTAGCAGAAAGGGGTCTATATTATAGTATCAAAGTTTTTAAACTTCGAATGCTATAATATCGACCTGTTTTTGTCGAAAACTCAAAAATAGTGAAGCTACGGAACTTCGAAATCTTACCTAGGGTAAGATTTCAGTTGTCCGTTCCATGGCTTCACTATTTACTCTACTGTGGTGGGAAGGTTACGGACCGGGGTAAGGTAAGTATGCGAACAGAGGTTACGGACCAGGTTAAGGTAAGTGTGGGAACGGATCGGGATAAGGTGAGTGTGCAATAGTTATGGACATTAGGGTTAGGGAGCGGGAAAGGTGAGTGTGCGATAGTTAGGGACTTTAGGGTTAGGAAGCGGGTAAGGTGAGTGTGCGGTAGTTAGGGGCTTTAGGGTTAGGGAGCAGGTAATGTGAGTGTGTGGTAGTTAGTGATTTTAGGGTTAGGGAGCAGGTAAGGTGAGTGTGCGGTAGTTAGGGACTTTAGGGTTAGGGAGCGGGTAAAGTGAGTGTGCGGTAGTTAGGGACTTTAGGGTTGGGTTGGGTTAAGGTGAGTGGATAGGTAGTAGTGTAGAGTTAGAATTATGGTTTTGTTAAGTGTATGTGTGTGGTTTATTTATTTTGGTGTGCTTGTGTTGTGTGTTTGCGTTTCGGAACAGCAAATTTTTTCCCTGGGAAAAATTTGCTGTTCTGTATGTTCGATATTTTGTGGTTTAGATATTTTAGGTAGGATGAAATAGCGTTCGCTATTTAAATCATACGATAGGGTAATATAAAGGCGGCAGAAGGATTTGAGAGTTGCAAGCTCTAATGTGAGAGATAATGGTATCACTAGAAAAAAAATCATCTTGTGTGCAAGAAGTAGCTTTTGCAAAGACTTTTTATCTATTGGGTGGCAATGATTACATCTTTTACATATTTATAGACCACTGATATATAAAAGGAAGAATGATTTCAGAAAGCCTGATCATCTCTTTGTGCTTTTTAAGGAGGGGAAATCATGCCATCAAGTTAATAAACCATTTCAAAATAATTGCCACACTGAACTATTTTTGCCTGCATAAATGCAATAAAGCTCTTCAAAGTACAGTGTGGACTTATTCTGCTAAGGTAAGATCTATCTCTTAGATATATTTCTCGACTGTACCCACACAAGCTGTTTTACATGTAGTAGCAAGGACTACTTTCCACATCTTCATTAAACACAAGCTAAAGGCAAAGGATAGGTTTTGCCATTGATGAGTGTTAGTGGATCCTGTATTTGCCCTTCCTCCCTTGGTTATGATGCTACTTCTTTGGAATCTGTCCAAAAGTTATTATTTACATTACAGTGACCCTCCCCAAAAAAGATTGCAAAGTTCTATATAAATAAACTTAACAGAATTTTTTTTTTTCAAAAGTGGTCATCGTAGCAGTAAATGTATAATAGCTCATGCTCATCTTATAATTCTTGTATGCAGTTATTAATGTGTTGTTATAATTACAATACTAATTAGTCAGTGAATACCTCACTACAATCATACATCCTGTGAGGGCCTTTAGGGATGCAAAGAAATGAAGAAAGCTACTGGCATTGCTGACTTAATATTTGTGGCCTTATGTATCTGTAGACACAAGACCTTTGTTGGTATTTGCAGGGATTGATGTATAACTAGTAAATTATATAGTCAGAAATTAACAGAAGTAAGTCAAAACATTTTGCTTTACCGTTACTGGACTATTCCTCAAGGGTTTATATTTATGGTATGGATGCTTACAAACAACTCTTCTTTCTAACATTGTTTCTGAGAAGAAATATACAACTCCCAATTACAGAGACATGTAGTTTTCCAAAGAAATACCAGAGTTCTCATCACTGACATAGGTGCTACCAAAAGATAAGATTGTTGAAGCACCTTTACTGGTATGCAGCAAGATCACATTGGGTCTAGGGATTCGTATAACCCATGGCCAAACACTTTGCCAATGTTCAGTCATTCTTTGCCCTTAGTAATTGCTTCTAATTCAGCCATTCAAATGATGCAGCCTTCCTTTGACGGTAAATCCCCTGATTGAGAATATAGTGCAGGAAACCACACTAAAATAACAGAATCCTATGTCATTACCTTCAGTGGCAAACATTAGTTTACAGATGGACCACAGAGATGTGAACTTTTAAAAGTAGCCTTAAAGGTTCATGAAACAACTTGTTTCCCAGAATCTTCTGGCACAGATTTATTCTCATACCTATGGGGATTCTGATAATTCACCCTTTTATTTTTTTCTGTTTTGACAAGATAATATTTTTTTTTTCTTGGATAATTTAAATTGTATGGGGGTGGGAAATATTTTAACTGGGCTGATGGGAATACCTCTTCACCTGCTGGGTATACCTCTTCACATAAAAGATGATGAGACTTCCAGATTCAGTTGGCAATTCTTCAGCTTTATTACACATTATAGGATGTTTTAATGTAAGCAGTGTTTTGATACATAGTCCTCTGTCCTTAAGAGTACTGACAGAATGTACAGGTGATCACTGTTTTATTTCACATTCAGGATGTTTTAATATAAGCAATGTTTTGAAGAACTGGAAATAAATATCATGGAAATGATTAACAATGGCAAAGGAAACCTTCAAACACTGGACCCAACCCAGTTTGGTTTTATCAAAGTCAGGTCATGTCTACCAAACTTGCTGGACTTCTTAAGAAGGCCAGCAAAGCAATTGATGAGGGCAAAATGGTGCATACTGCCTTCCTAAACCTAGATAAGGCATTTGATACTACACACCACTTGCACATCATAAACAAACTCACAGAATTATGCATAGACCTGTATGAAAATGCTGGATAGGCAGCTGGTACACAGACAAATCCAGGAAGTTAGGATTGGAGAGACCACCTCCACAAAGACTCTGGTCATAAGTGGAGTCCCCCACGACTCTAGTCATGGCCCACTCTTCTTTCTCATCTATTTTTCAGAAGTTAAGGTCAATGTCAGGGGCCTCTGGCTTACCAAGTTTGCAGATTGCAAGCTAGGAGCAGTCATAGAAAGCCCTCAAGATATTAACATCTTACAGGAAAGTCTAACGCAAACAAATGACAGGTGCCAAAGCCACAGCTTAAAACTCAATGTCAAGAAATACATAATAGTACCTTTTGGGAAGTTGGCTACCCAAGGGAAACTACCTTATTGATAAGACACCACTAAAAGTAGACTCAGTACTCATTGATTTGGAACCTCATGTAGATAGTAATCTGGTTTTCGACCAACATGTGTGTAAGATAGTAAGAAAATCATTTTATATAGTTCAACTTTTTAGTAAGGACATGGCATCTAGGTCCATGGAAGTCATTGTGCCACAGTGCTCAGCCCTTATCAAAACCATCATTGAGTATAATGCCCCCTTCGATATGTACCTGACCAGGGACATGCACCAACCGGAATGTCCACAGAGGTTCTTCACAAAAATAATACAAGGCATAAACATAGTGTCCTATGCAGATTGCCTCAAAGCCCCATTTCTAAACTCTGTTTCCAACAGACTGCCGAGAGGCAATTTATGCCTGGCACAAAAGGCATTCTTGGATCTTTCTCTGATGGCCCTTTTGGATATCTGCAAAATGAACAGCACCAGAACTAATAGTGCTAACAATTTAAACTTTGCTTGTGACTTAAACAGGACATGTTGGAGGGACAGGTATGTATCTCAGAGAATCCTTATTCTCTGGAATAGGTTTCCCATCCATGTGAAGCAGAGCCCTTCCCTAACCTTATTCAAGTACAACTTGGAGCAGTAGATGGGAAATTGGAAATAAATCCCTGGTCTGACATCTTTGTCTCTGATAGATAAATAGAGGCAGGTATTAAAGCAAGCCCTAACTAGCATACAACCCCCCTTAAAATAACCTCTAAGTCACAATAACATGCAGTATACATTAGGGTTGCATGGCTAGTCTTATAAAGGCCCAGTGGTCATTAGCCTAGTATACACTTATGGACTTATGATAGATAGGCCTCTGTCCTTAAGATCGCTGACAGAATGTACACGGGATCACAGGAAAGACATGAATTTTACAAGTTACATAAAGAATATCCTTCTACTATTTAACTACATCTAACTAGAGTGGGAAGACTGTCTCTCTGTGCATCTTTATTTTTGAAATGGGATTCTACTCTACTAAATAAACATGGGAAAAGTATACCCATCTAATAACTTACCTGTCAGAAGGTTCCATATGAAAGTTCCATTTTATAGCACATATAAAAAAATGCTGTCAATTTCTAGTAGGAATATTATAAACAGAATAGAGAAGTTAGGGTCTCTTTTACAGGAAAGGAACATCTCATCCATTTAATCAGCGAAGCCAATACAGATCAATGATAGCTCAAGATAACTTCAATATAACCAGTTCCCTTTATTTTACCTTTTGCTATGTGAAATATAACTACAGATAAATGGGTTTAGAAACACTTCTGCAAGGATATAAAATAACACTTATTTAGATATCCCAAATGCAGTTTGTTCCACAAACATCCCCCAAAGGAAATAAAACAAGCCTTGCAGCTGATGGGTCAATACTGTTAAGGAAGGCAAAACAAAGGGTGTATTTTAGAGGTCAAAGATTTTACTTCAGCCTATAACTAATTCCATATTAGGACAAAAATAGTTCTATTGTATTATGTCTAGCACCTTCTTAAATATAAATTATTTAAACAGGGAAAATCTGAAGTCTTTGTAGACTATGTAGGTTCTTTTTTAGAGTAATATTGTCACATGTCATCCTTGGATATGAATTAGACCCCTCACAAGATATATACCCTAAATTGCAAACTACACAGCAAACATTTTCAGTTTTTATCTCACCGTTTGGGCTGTCTAGCACCCCAGAGTATTCACCAAATGCTTATCTCTAGTATGTGTCCAACTCTGAAAGCAAATTAACACATTTTACCTTTCTGGATGATTGCTAGTGACAAAAGCAAGAGGATCATTACACTATGTTTGTGAATAGTCTCTGTAACATTACAAATCATAATGCTTGGGTTATGTTACTTTACTTTGTATCTCCTGCAGCATAAACCTGCCAGAGAATTGGCCTCTTTCCTTCTCTGACTAAGCCAATGAAGGCTTGCACTGGTGTGCACTGACATGGGCATGCAAATGGCTTCCTTTTGTATCCCATGTTCATAGGTTCATAGTAGGTTACTAGACTAATGGCCTTAGAGCCCTTACAAGCCTAGCCATATTTATCCCACGTTCCCCCAACTGTCGGTGGTTAGGTGAGTGAAGTTCACAGATGTAAAGGTCCATGGTAGTTAATACCGACTTCCTCTGCCCAGAAGGGATATGGGTTCCACCACAAGAGTGAATTTGCAATCACCCATCCATTGATCTAGGTTGCATTTGAAGAGGGTCAGGGAAGGGACTCTGTTTCATGTGAATTGTAAGCTTGTTCCAGAGAAGTGGCAGTCTCTGGGAGATGTGTCTATCTCTCCAGCATGATCTGTTCATGTCAGAGGTTAGGTTAATATCCCTGGATTGAGTGACCTTCATGCAGTTTGATTTATGAATGTGTAGCATTTCCATCAGGGCCATGTCACAGACTGCCCTGTAAGCCAGGCACAAGTTACCCCTTAGCAACCTGTAGGAGACAGAATACAATGACAGGCTTTCAGTCTTTCTGTGTAAGACTTGTTTTGTGTACCCTGTAATTTATTGTTGAGAAACCTCTGTGATCTCACCAATTGTTGCAGGTGTAGGGAGCACTGTACTTAATTACTGGTCTGATAAGGGCCAAGTATAATGGAATTCTAACATCCTTAGATCTAGATGCGATGCCTTTACTTATAAGATGTGCCACATAGAAGTATTTCCTTAGTACTGTGGATACGTAGTGGTCAAAGTTCAGATTGCTATCAACCTGAGTACCCAGATCATGTACCACTGGGTCTACACTTGGGGGGGGGCTGCTGCTGTCTATAATGTAATTAGCAGGGATGTCAGCTTTCCCAAAGGGAATAATAATGCACTTTTTTGCATTTAACGTTAAACCGTGGCTTTGGCACCAATCATTTGTCTGTGTCAGCCCTGTCTGCAGTATATTAGCATGGCTGGGGAACTCAATGCTTGCTCTTAATTTGCAATCATTAATGAACTTGGTCAGCCACAGGCTGTTCAAGTTTGTCTGGATGTCTGAGAAATAAATTCCGAACAGTAAGGGGCCCAGCACAGAACCCTGTGGTATGTTACTGGTACCTGGTCTTTTGCTAGAGGTGAAGTCACCCACTTTGACAGTATAAATTATGTTAGTGAGCCAGTTTTGCCACTCATCTGGTAATACAGGGATTAATTCCCAATTGTGAGAGTTTCTCTATAATACCTGAGTGGGGGACTGTGTCCAATGCCTTGGGTAGGTCAAGATAGGCCGCATGCGCTGTCTTTCCCTCACCCAGGGCCTTGACTTTCTTGAAGAAGTAAACCATGTTTAGCAGGCATGATATACCTTTAACGAATCCAAACAGGATTGGGTCCAGAGGTTGGAGATTACCTATGCCCTTGTTAATAAGACCCATAATGATTCTTCTCATGGCCTTACAGATGACACTAGTCAAGCTTATGGGTCTATAATTCCCAGGGTTGGTTGATGGTCCCCCCCCATGCAGTGGGATTACTGTTGCTGTCCACCATTCTTCTGGAACATATCCAGTTTGCAGGATGTGGTTAAACTGGGATCCAAGTGGGTCTGCTAGGTCATGTTTTAAGTTGTTCAAAAGGCAACCTGGGATGTTGTCTAGTCCCATTGATGCCGTGTTTTTGGCCCTGGAGAGTGCCGAGATGACCTAATTTCTTGGGATGATAGATTGAGGAATGGTGGCAGGCATACTTTGGGGGATGACTGGAGGGGACAGGGGGGTGAAGTTTGCTCCAAATCTGTCAGCTAGCAGGTTCGTTATTACCTCTGGTTGAGTATGGGTGGTGCCATTCACAACCAGTTCAGTGCATAGCTGAGTATTCCCTTTTAGATTTTGGACGTAGTTAAAGTGTTCCTTGTGATTATCCTTAGCTAGGGAGGCTATTTTTGCTTCGTAATTAGCTTTGGAGGAATTGACAAGATCTCTAATTTGTTTGTTTTAGCTAGAGAGGATTTCTTCTTCTGCTAAGCCATTTCCCTCTTGTTCTTCAACATTAGTTTATTTCTCTTTTTGTAGAGCCTGTTTATACTAGGGGTCCACCTGGGTGGCTTGTTTTTTGGCAAGACCTGGTTTTAATCCAGTCAGGTACAGCTGATTCTATACAACTGCTTAAGTGGTTATACAGAGCATTGGTGTACACCTCTGCATAGGAATCTGTGTTATCTGAATTCAAGGGGGCTTTGAAACTTCTTATACCATCACTTAGTAGGAGGTAATTTGCCTTTGAAAAATTCTTAAGCATTTTTGAGCTTGATGTGGCATCTGGTCTTATAATTACACTGAACAAGGATGATTTATGGTCCAATCTTACCAGGAAGGCCATCACACAAGGTGGGGGGGGGGGTTCCCATGTTCTCCCATGTTAGTGAGTACTATGTCCAGGACATTTGAGCTTCTTGTGGGTTTGCTGACTAGCTGTTCCAGAGCATTTGAATTGACAAAGTCCAAGAACCTCTGAGCCACCATGTTTGTGGTCATATGTGTTTCCCAGTCAATGGTAGTATAATTAAAATCACCCATAAGTAAGGTACTGGGCTGTATGGTAAGTGACTCCAGTAAGTACAGGTATGCGGTATGCTTTTTTCTGTTTCATGTTGGGGGACCTATAGCTAGCTATGATGTGGCAGGGGGATTTGCCTATTATAGTTAATAAAACATGGAGTAGCTCAAGAGAGTCATACTGTTTGACCAGTCTCAAGGTGTACTTATCCTTATTGAAAATGGATACTCTTCCTCCTTTGGTTCTTTCATGCTGAGTTTGAGGCCTGAATGTATGGAAGGCATTGTAGTCCTGCATGGCTGGGGTGCTTTACGCACCTTTGAACCATGTCTCGGTGACTGCACACACACCAGCATCTTCAAGTGAGGAGTGCTTCCAGGGAGTGCAGTTTCTTGTTCAGACTCCTAGCACTAAGCAGCAGTACCTTCAGTTTATCTAGAGAGAATTTTGTTATGTTGGGAGGTTGGTTATTTTGACACTGCCTAAAAAAGGCATAATAGGGGTGGCTAATGTATGTTCATTTCAATTCTTCTTTCTGTTTTGTGTTACAGATCTCTGTTGTCTTCCTCAGCATTAAGTTACTTTTCATTTTCAGTGTTTTTTATTATAATGTTTGGTCAAAACATGTCTTTATTTTACTTACAAGGATTTGCAATGTCAAAGTCCATTAACCAATGTGATTGTAGTAGGGAAAAGCTCGCCTATAGATTTTAATTTGAAATGTGTGTTCTGCTTGGACCTTGAGTGCCATATTGAATACTGCAAAATAATAGTAGTAATGATGATGATAATAATAATAATAATAATAATAATAATGATAATAATAATAATAATAATACTAATAATAATAATAATAATGATAATAATAATAATAATGATAATAATAATAATAATAATGATAATAATAATAATAATAATAATAATAATAATAATAATGATAATAATAATACTAATAATAATAATAATAATAATAATAATAATAATAATAATAATAATAATGATAATAATAATAATAATAATAATAATAATAATAATAATAATAATAATAATAATAATAATATCACACAAGCCCCAAAAAAGTGCAGACACAAATCTGCTGACTTCATTTCTCACTAAAAAATAGTTTTCTGGTAAAAAGTAAAAAAATGAAATAAGTTCAACCTGAAAAATCAGAAATTCAAGATACTAATACTGAAAAAGGCAATATACCCAAAGAAAATTGTATTATTTTGCAAAGGTTATGGACTTTTTTCCTTTGGCGCTTTCTTCTCCAGAGGCTGACACATCCATTTTGCTGACCTCACGAACAGGGAAAGGAATTTGGTCTTTCTGGTACCATGGGTTCCTTAACTATCAGCACCAAAATATAAGATGATTCAGTTACATGCATCAGAACTGACCAAGACATAGAAGTAAGTCATCCTCAGAATTGTCTAAGAAATTCTGGAGCCTGAGCCACAGGTTTCCAGGAAGGAACATCAGAAGCCTGAATAAAGGTTTCAACAAAGAAAAAGGCTGAAGCATTGCAGACATCTAAAACTACTTCACTTCAGCTCAGGATTATGTCTCAGTGAGTGTCTCCTTTTTCTAAAGTAGATTACAGAGGCGGACTGAAGAGATGATTTCATTGTACCTTATAGGATCAACATAGGTTCAATGCAAGCCTTGACTATCCATCATCTACACTGGTCCTTACACATTTAGAAGAACTAGAAGTCTTTCTCTATCACTTGATTAGGAAGAAAGTATTTTTAGATTTCAAGACCTATCTCCACAAAATATTCAAATGGATCATGAGGATACATCCATATAATCTAAAGGCTGTCAACCACAGGATACTAAATTTAATGAGACATTTAATATTATTAGAGAAAAATTATGATTGGTCCATATAAGAAATTTCCTGCCATAAAATGAGGCCATCCCAAATACATAAAGTTTTAGAATACATGTATGTTCAAGAGTTTCCAGTGTTAATGGAAGAGGGATTCTACATATCCTAATGCTCAGCCACTATCTTGAAGGTACACTGACTTATTGTATATATGTGATAGGAAAACTCTTTCACTACTGCAACTTGAAATTAGATCTTACTAATTTATCTTTTTACCAGAGAATATGGTTTCTACCTTTTCAGTTGTTCAAAGTCAGACATTTTTTATGGAACTGTGAAATTTTGCAGGAAGGACTGTACCACCAAACAGAGCCAGGGATGGTACTTCATGTTTTTTTTTTCCAAAATAAAAGCTCACAGAGAGTAGGAATTTGGGTGCGAGTTCTTAAGGTCAATAACAGCCATACAGAATATTATATTCATTAAGTAAAGAAAGTATTCTAGGAACTAAGCTGACATGGGAATGCAGAAAGGAGATTTTACAAACAGAGATGAGTGCAAGTAAGGGTATAGAAAGTAGGCAATATGGGGGTTGCAATTTACCAGAAATTAGCAAAAGAACCAACATTTTGAGACCAAATAACTAAGCAGGGTAAGGTAATAGAGAAGGTTAATGAGGACAAGCAGAGGTTTGAACTGCAGGTTAGAGACTGCCTTCCTTACCAGGAATTGTTAAGAAAAGTAGAGACAAAGAGACAGGAACAGGGGATTGGTAAATGAAAAAAAACAGCTCCCTTAGAGTTTTCGGTTTTGTCCAGAACAGAAGTTGCTGTTAAAAAAGGGATAAGTAGTAGGGCATATAAACTATTGCATGATGACTATTATTACAATTAGTCAGAGAATGTTAGAAAAGACTGGAAAGAAAGAACAAAAATATGGTATACAAAGGTGCTATGGCACAGCTATGGCTCTTAAGTTTGCAGCAAAGTCCAGACAGTTTAGGGCTTTTTGCTTGGAGGTGTTTGTGTAAGTATTTTATACCCTAAGTTGACTTCAAATATTTTCCTCAGGTAGATACCAAATGCAGGAGGTGTGATGGAAGAGAGATAAAGAGAGGGGGGGGGGGTAACTGGAGACATTTTTGGGGGGAGTGTAACAAGTTCACATATTTTGAAAAAATTCCTATAGAGTACTTTCCCATAAATGTTGGATGAGAGCACATGGCTATTACTAAGGAACTGATTAGTTAGAACAGGGATACAGGCTCTGAATTTCTAAGACATAGAATGACCTTATTAAATTTAATGCTATTGGCTACCAAAAAAAATTGCTAGAAAATGGAAATCAAATTCTAAACCGCCTGTAACTGAAGTACTGAATATGGTAAAAGCAGTAAAAGAACCAGAGGTGAGATCTTTATAAAAGGGAAAAAGCAAATTACATAGAAATAAACAGAATTTGTGGAAACAATACATGCAGAATAATATGTAGGTGGGGTGAAATTTAAGGGATGACAGGAATTAAGCAATTTATGTAATATTGGAGTGACAGAAGATTGTTAAAATAAAAAGAAATGTATGTGCACCACATGAAAACAACAAAGGAAATGTTATTATTGGATTGTTTTCTTTTCTGTTACTGTATATGTACTTATGTTGCTTTTTAAAAATGTCATGTTTAATAAGATATTAAAAAAAAGGAAATGCACACAAAAAATACTCAAGAATTCAGTGATCACTAGTTCAGTGTAGTTTAAATTACCATATCGTGATAACTTTTAAGGTTTCCTACTTATAGCTCACTTCTTTCCAGATTACGTATTTATCCATCCATTACCCCCAATCACTGAAACCCATGCACCTCTATATCATGACATCCTGAAATGGGGAAAGAAAGGAAGAATTGCCCACTGGTATTCGCCCACCATCTCTCATTTATGATTGCCTTGATTCTAATGCCAGTTTCTTGTAAATGTGATACTTTAATAATCTATGTCCTTAACACCAGCATCCCATTATGTTGTGACAAAGGTACTTATATAGCTCTGAAAGTCTCAACTTCTAATCCTTAATAGCATGATCTTACATTTTAAAAACCTCAGTCAATTCACATACAGCAATATGTGAAACCTGCTAACTATAGACCTTCATGTCTCATTTGACCCATGTATATGACCCAATAATTCACACCTGATGAGTACCAAAAACAGACAAAAATGTATTACAGTAGACCATTTGGCCATTATCTAATTATGTTTCCCTTTTAAGAAGTGCTTCACAAATATTCCCATCTAATATAACAAAGTTAAAGGAAAAGCCCACAGCAGAGAAATGACAGGCTGCAGCAAACTGTAGTTTGAAGTCTTTTAATAACCTTTAAAACCCAAAAAACATCGAATATCTCAAGCGCTTTCGCCTGGTTCCTACCAGGCTTTATCAAGATACAAACATAAAAAAGTAATGCCCTTAAATACAATAACCATTGGTCACATGGTGTTTTTTTAATTGCTTCAATTTAAGTTAATTAATCAGTCAGAATTACTTCAATTGAATTCCTTTAAAAAACAAATGTTAAAAACCTCACCCACATCTTTGCATTGCAAAATGTTTAACAAGCCATATACTTAAAAAACAATACATTGATACCAAAATACTTCCAGACACATTGTTCACTATTAAAAAAAACATTCTTTCAACCATATTATATTAATGTTCTATCTATAAAATTCTAAAAAAATATATGTAATATATATATAACCATATATAACACTACAGTTTCGCTTTACGTAGTTTGAGCACACTTGAAATACTAATACTGTCATTTAAACCTGGGGACCTAGCTGCATCTAATTTTAATTGCCATATAAGTTCTCTATATTCCAGGAATGTTTCCCAGTCTCCTCCCCTAGGGTCTTGTGCAACCTGCTCCAGTACCATAAATTTAAGTTTCATATCAGGGCACTGTATATAGTGCTTATAAAAGGCGTTTGTGTCTTTCTTTTTAGAGATGTCATTTCAATGTTCATAAATTCTTCGCCTTAAAGGCCTTTCTGTCTTCCCTATATAAAAACTCCAACATAGAACACAGATCCCCATGTAAACCACACCCTTAGTTGCACAATTATAATATCCAGTTGTATGGACCTTAAAGTTCCTTGAAGGTATATATACACTACTATCATTAATAATCAGAGAACACTGTCTACAGGCACCACATTTATGTGTGCCTATTTTCGAAACAACAGCAAAATTAGTTGAAAGATGATTTTTTTTAAAAAACTGAGCGACAAGCTGTATGCTTATAAAACATTACAGCTTGAGATTGACTATTTGAAAGAATGTGTGAGAGTACGCCGAGTACCAAAAGGGCTACGCTGTTTCAAATTTCCCAACAGTGCTCTACCAGGAACGGATTTATACAATGATTTAGTAAAATTGTTTGACAAAACTGGTTTAGAGATGTTGAATTTTTTGATCAAGGACTATGAAGCAAAAGCTGCAAATTTGTTAGATGATGTCAACAAATTGAATGACTGTATTGTTAAAGACAAAAATTTTCTTGGTATTAAAAAAGATTATGATGGTGTGTTTGAGGAAGTTGACCTGTACTGTTTAAAAATAGTTAATCGTAAGATTAGAAAACTTGAACGGGACTTGGTTGAATACAGGGATGGGTTGGCCTACCCACCTCCGGGTAAAAACAGGGGGAGGGGTAACAACCTTGAAGGTACGGGCACTCACCCGGTTGGTAATGTTAATAACAACAACAATATGGATGTGTATACCCCTGAACTTCCTAGGAGAAGTGAGCGTCTAGCCCAAAAAGATAATAGAAACATCCAGCAGGGTTTTCAGTTTCCCCAGGGCAGACCGGGGGTGAGAAGCACAACCTATTACCAGCAAGGGTGGAACAGACCACGCAGATAAAGGATTTGAACTGCATAGAAGTTGCTGATATAGGTTACGTTTTGGATGGGCTACCAAAGGGCAACTATGAGGTAGTAACAAATAACAACTTCAATATTTACAATTTTACAGACATTAATGTTACAGGTGACTTTTTTGAATTGTTCATAAGGGGTCTGCATTACATACCTTCACGTACATTTAATTTACCCAGTACCTTAATAGATCTGAAACTTTTTGTTAGACGGTTGAACTTATCTCTGGAACTAGGTAGGCCAGGTACAGTGAATGAGCAATTTGTCAGAGCAAGTACCTTCAATCCCCCTACCCACCCAATTTTAAAAGTATTTGAAGAATTAGTGGAAATGGACCTAAGGAAGCAGCATGCTATTAATACACGTTCAACATCCCCCAACTTATCTTTTGACCAGCAGCGGCTTGTTTATTTGCTCAAGGATGAAGGGATAAGAGTAATGAAACCTGACAAAGGTGGAGGGATAGTTTTAATGTATAATTGTGCGTATGAGACGCAGATTCTTAGCATGTTGCAAGATAGTGTACAATATGAGTTAGTCTCTAGAAACGAAGTCAACATAGCATATGCCAAAATTAAATATGATTTGTTTGACTTGTTAATGCAAGGAGCTATCAATGAAAAATTATTTAACTTTTTGAATGTGGATAAACCTAAGACACCGATAATATTCGGTATACCTAAGGCCCATAAGGGTTTGGACCCATTAAGATTTAGACCAATTGTGGCAGGGTCCGGTAGTATTACAGAGCCATTAGGGAGATTCATTGACCAGACTGTTAAAAATTTGTCATGTCCTTGGAACATGTCTGTAAAGACTCCTGGGAATTTTTAAAAGGTTTGGATCAGAATTTCTTTAAACGTACTTGTCTATTAGTTTCTATTGACATTGTGGAATTATTTCCAAGTATCCCACATTTAACGGGGATTGAATGGTTCAATGAAGTGCTGGCTACACAATCAGGGTTGAGTGCTAATATAGTTATGTTATTGGTGGAATTTATGGAAGTTATTCTTAAAAATAACTTTATTTATTTTAATGGTGAGGTCTACAGACAAAGAAGGGCGTACATGGGCACCCCATGTGCTTCAGCTTTTGCCAACATAGTGTTACATTACTGGGAAAACAAATTTATATTTTCAACTGCTTGGGCAAAACACATTGTACATTACAAACGATTTTTGGATGATATTTGCATTTTATGGGAAGGGAATTATGAAAATTTCTTAGAATTCATGTCCTATATTAATGCTTCGACACATTTTCTTTCTTTTACGCATACTGTGAGTGATGAAGTTCTTAATTATCTAGATGTAATACTGGTTAAGGATCTTACAAGGGGTATTTTTCAATCTAAGATTTATAGGAAGGCAACTTTTTCCAACTCTTATTTGCACTTTGAGAGTGGTCATCCCTTTTTCCAAAAGAAAGGAATAGTGAAAGGACAATTCATCCGGCCGAGAATGTCGAGCACGGATGAATTGTTTTGAAAGAGGTGGACTTTTGAAAGAACTTTTGCAGAAAGGGGTACCCTAAAAGCTGGTGAACAATCTACAAAAGAAGTGATGGCTAACAGAGGGTTAATGTATTTCCTCTACTGGGCACGGGTTTGTTACCCAATGTGCAGGGTAGGCAGGAAAACAATTTGATGGGCATAGTAGCTTTGTCTACACCTATACTAGGGACGCTGAGCAGTTGGAACAAATTGTTTTGAAATACTGGCCTGTTTTGACCCTTCAGGAGAATTTTCATGACATTATTCCAGAGAGACCAAGTTTTGTAAAAAAGAGGGACATGAATTTGAAGGGTCTTTTTGAAAGTAAAAATCATCTTTCAACTAATTTTGCTGTTGTTTCAAAAATAGGCACACATAAATGTGGTGCCTGTAGACAGTGTTCTCTGATTATTAATGATAGTAGTGTATATATACCTTCAAGGAACTTTAAGGTCCATACAACTGGATATTATAATTGTGCAACTAAGGGTGTGGTTTACATGGGGATCTGTGTTCTATGTTGGAGTTTTTATATAGGGAAGACAGAAAGGCCTTTATGGCGAAGAATTTATGAACATGTAAATGACATCTCTAAAAAGAAAGACACAAACGCCTTTTATAAGCACTATATACAGTGCCCCGATATGAAACTTAAATTTATGGTACTGGAGCAGGTTGCACAAGACCCTAGGGGAGGAGACTGGGAAACATTCCTGGAATATAGAGAACTTATATGGCAATTAAAATTAGATGCAGCTAGGTCCCCAGGTTTAAATGACAGTATTAGTATTTCAAGTGTGCTCAAACTACGTAAAGCGAAACTGTAGTGTTATATATGGTTATATATATATTACATATATTTTTTTAGAATTTTATAGATAGAACATTAATATAATATGGTTGAAATAATGTTTTTTTTAATAGTGAACAATGTGTCTGGAAGTATTTTGGTATCAAAGTATTGTTTTTTAAGTATATGGCTTGTTAAACATTTTGCAATGCAAAGATGTGGGTGAGGTTTTTAACATTTGTTTTTTAAAGGAATTCAATTGAAGTAATTCTGACTGATTAATTAACTTAAATTGAAGCAATTAAAAAAACACCATGTGACCAATGGTTATTGTATTTAAGGGCATTACTTTTTTATGTTTGTATCTTGATAAAGCCTGGTAGGAACCAGGCGAAAGCACTTGAGATATTCGATGTTTTTTGGGTTTTAAAGGTTATTAAAAGACTTCAAACTACAGTTTGCTGCAGCCTGTCGTTTCTCTGCTGTGGGCTTTTGCTGTTGGTGTTTGTATTCGTTTCTGAGAGACTTGTTAAAGTTAAAGGAAAAATATGTAATGGGAAAAAGTGAAAAAATACTCCCATCAAATCACAGGTATTTCAATGCTCACAAAGTTAAGCTGATATTGACAGCTTTAAAGAAGGAAAATAAAACTAAATGCTAAGATACCTCCTCCCAGTCAACCGCTCCCGAGCCACTCATGTAATATAGTACCCCAGGCATCCTAGCTATCATTTTCTTATAAATATGCAACCTGTACAGTGTAACATTCAGTCTCAGAAAAACAATATACCTAATTAGCATGTTACTTCAGGTACAAATTGACACCATTCTGTCATATTCTTTTCATTCCAAGCCACTAATAACAAATGAAAGAATAATGCCAGCAAATAAAATGTTAACCAAGGAAAATACGTGAGTTGATTCAATCTGACTTACTATACAAGCTTTATTAACTGTAAAGCCAGTGAACCCTTCAGGCTGCCAGTTGGCAATGCTTCACTCAATAGTCCAGTATACCTTTCTTACCATTTTAGGTTTGCAGAAATCAACTAAAATACTTCCCTTATCAAATATATTGTAGAGGATGCAGTCACCTATTTTGTCATTTGTTTATTAAAACCCACATAGGGTGCATTGCAGTTAGCTATTTACTAAAGATATAAATTTAGTTCAGAGTATGTTTCCAACATTTAACTCCATGAGTACATTAATCTGATTCATTTAACCACTAATATCATATATAAAATCTGTCAACTTGAAGAAACAACTGTGACAGAAGAACTCCCAATAGGTAATCTTTGTAATGATATTTTAGAGTAAACGACCATACAGTATTTAGGTGTATCATTGTCATCCTGTATCCATACATGAGTTAACAACTAACAGCTTAGCTCAAAATACAGTTAATCAATTGGTTTGTAGAAGTTTAAACATAAATATTAAGTCATAGTTGTAAGCCGTGGTGGTGCAGCGGTAGCGTTGTTGCCTCACAGCAAGAGGTTCTCCCGTTCGATTCTCGGCTAGAGCACCTTCTGTGTGGAGTCTGCATGTCCTCCCCGCGGTCGAGTGGCATTCGAAAGACACGCGTAGAATGGGCGTGCCTTCGTTGAAGGTTGGGCATCGTACTGGCACCTCGGCACCTGTAAAAAATCTACTGCCAGTCATTAGTGGACCAGAGTTCCGCTGTGGCATCCCCTAACGGGGAAAAAGCCAAATGAAGAACATTACATCATAGTTATCTTTACATGTAGAGGCAGCTGTAACATACAAAAGTTACAACAAAACCACATGCAGAACAGGGATTCAAACAGCATAATGCTATTGTAAGTTTGGAACATCATACAATATGTGTCGCAAACTACTACTGTTAATAATAATAATGATGTGACCACCTTGAATAGCAGTTCCATATGCAGACTTTTGAGCCACTTGAGTTTAAGGCTTTCTATTCAGTATTAAAATAATTATGATTCTGCAAACAGATCAAATATGTATAAAGTGCAAACTGAGAACAGCATACAGTCCAATACATTAGTAATTAAGACACATTTTGTCTCCATCAAACTTTTCTTATTTACTTGACCATACTAATAACCCTACAGGAAGTACATATAACCTTTTAATCCCTAACAATTTAACATGATGTTACATTTCAAAGTACATGCCATGACAGTATAGTTATAATGAAGCCTCACGAAAAACGGTGATTCATGATCATAATGAGATAATCAGTCCAAAGTTATAGACTTATAGTAATATCAACTTCATACACCATCTTGAATACCAGTTGCAGAGTTTTATCTAAATTCACCATTATTCAGAAAACTCTCTCCTTATCAAGGGCATAATTATAACTTTGCATACAATTCAGTTATTGTGCGGTAGCAAAAAACAACACGCAGCCTCAACGTGCCACTTTCGTGTCATTTGTCTATTACATACTCTTGTACAAAAGCCCTTAATGTAATTCCTGGGTTGCTGCAATTCAAAAGACAATTGAAAAGTAAGCCTGGTCTTGACTAACCCACAGCAAACCACCTTAGTTCTCAAAAACTCGATGTCCAGTTAAGTGGTTGAGGGGAATCTCTCTAGCCATCACATAGCTCCCAGTTTACATGTAACAATGGTTTCATCTTCTCCTTGTTCTGGCTGTTCCCATTCTTCTTTCAATTCAGCAATGTCCCTGCATTCCTTCCCTTAGTCCTGTTCCACTGTCATGGTTTATTTTTATATAATCTAACAATTGTGGCAACCCTTGTAGCCTTCTTAGCTCCAAGCATATCCACCACTCTGTGGAAACTGCGTCTATGGCAACAATTTGCTGTTTAAGATACTCCCTATAATAATTTACAGAAAGTGAGGTGTTTAGCATAATACAGGTAATTCAAATCTTCATAAAAACTTTTATCTGTTGTCTGACTGATGCCAAGATGCCTTTCATATCTGCTCCCTACAAACTCATTAACATTCAGTGGTTGCTCTCTTCAATGGATCAAGATTCAATTTCTGCAAGGTGCCCCTCACATACCCTCTGCAATTCAAAAAACATTTTATCTTCACCCCTTCCTATAACAGACGCCATTTACTACACATCTACTATCAAAATCACATGAAAAATGCATTTTAAGTGCTAAAGGTTTAAAGTGTATTTATTCATTACACTTTCCAGAGCAACTAAAGGGAGGGGGTGACTAACCTTACGAACAATTGTGAGATCTCCCTTGGATGGTTAGTTTTTAATTACCAAGATATTACATGCAGTCCTAGATTTTGTTTTCAAACAGGCCAAATACTGTCTGTTTTGCGTCATGCCCTTGTCAGATATTATGGAGCATATTCCAAAATAATTTAGACCTGGAACTAAGTTTAGAGCTGCTGTGGATGACTTGGTGTATAAATGATTCAAAATGAACTATCAAAGGTGAAGTATGCAAAGTAAAAACAAAGACATCACCAAATTACAACACATTGCAGACAATGTGTGATTCTGTTAGGTCATGACCTCTTGCAATGCCTCTATAAGGTGGAAGTTAAAAAAATGGTGAGTGATTCCTTTCTCAGACAGTGTGTCACTATGAGTGTGTAACTAATGTAATTGTATGCTTCCCTTCATGGTGAATATACTGATACCAGAGGATTTAATAGCAACTGCTTCATAGATGGTAGCAAGGATGCACCCTGTGAGACAGGAGAAGTGGATCCTTCTTAACCTGTTCTCTGACCACAGTTTATCAATAGTTTAAAAAACAATACACAGAGCAGATGCTGGCTTTGTGTGAGTTTTGTTCAGCAGACATAATCCATGCAGTTTGAAGGGTATCCATATCTATCTTGGAAAAAAGTGTGCTTATTCCTGGGCATACTTTGTGTCTGACACATTCCAGTGGTATATGGTGACAAATAAGGAGCATCCCAAACCACAACCTCTTTTATCCTGAGTAACTTCCAGTTTGTTATGCACTGTGAGGCTGAGAATTGGATAAAGTCCCTGACAACAATGACTGAGCATTATGCAGTCATGGAGGAGGTCTATAGGTCACACTACTCCTCTGTGTGCTAGTTGGCAGACTGCTCCCACATAGTAATACAGTTACCTCCTTTCTGAATAATGGCAGGTAGAGTACTCCCCTTCTGAATAATGACAAGTACATCAACTGCAAAGAAGAGTATTTAGTCAGCTTTCAGATTGTTTATACAGTAAATAGTTGGATAATATATATATATATATATATATATATATATATATATATATATATATATATCAGTCATGTACTTGACAGCTTCATATGGGAGACCAGTATGCTAATGCACAGACTTCTAACAAGATATTTCCTGGAAGGATACTTGATAGCGGGCCTCCCACCACATGGCATATGACATCACCAATCCTAACCCAGTACTGCAAAAGTGAGGCATCACCTGTGCAGTTGTCATCACACTGATAGTATTCCACAGTAGATATACAGGCATACACCACAGTGGTGCAGTTATCATGTGAATACCAGTCCACAGTATGCTGAGCTCTACATGTTTGCCAACCAGTGGCATGTGTAAGCACCTTTTCCAGTGATCCATATAGCTTATAGGACAGTAGGCAGCACTGTCATCATATGTATAGGCAACACATTTACCATCTTGGTAACAATGTAGAACATACTTCCACATGCATGCCTGTTCTAGCAACCCGTGGCATCATGAAGCACTTGTGCCATTATAACACACTATCTGTAAGGAAAGTAGAGGCTACAACTATCATAAATATAGGAGGCAGAGCACCCAAGCACACCTGACAAGGAAAAATATAATGGTTACACTGGTACAGCTGCCATGTCTAAAACAACCCAAAGCATGGTGACTTGTGCATGCTCTACCAATCTGTAGCAAGGGGAAAGCCCTATCTAGATATAACACACATATACGAAGATAGCTGGTATCATAATAAAGATATGTAGAAATAGCAGGACATGCACAGAATAGCATGCAAGTACACACATACACACCTCTGTTCATAGATATCATGCATTACAGCAGCAGTAGGCATTACCATCACTATCTGGACAGGCATGTATAGAACCAGTGAATAATAGCATAAAGCCATGAAATTTACATCAAGTGATGTGGATGGCCATAGTGTGACTTTGATCACACAATGCAAAGCCCTCTTGTAAAACTGGAACACCTACCGACTCAACATTATCACCACCAGGTGGAGATAAACTTGGATGTGACAATATAGTATGGCTATGCGTGGCAGGTTGTGTGTTGATTTGCTCAAAGACACACCACTTCCAGGTAGCTGTCCATGGTGAGGGATGCATGGCACCATACTTGAGATTGCAGTGCTATCATGCACAGACTGCACAATGGTCCTGCTAACTGACAAGGTTCGTCACTGCATCCCACAGTCTGGAACTCTTCCCTGATTTACCATGCATATGATAGGTGATGGGCAATACCTGTCAGTGTTATTTTTTTTTTTTTGCTGTTGTGTAGTAATAACCTTGTTGAGGTGCCTCTATGCCCCACCATGCATGATGGACAGAATATATGACACAAGTTACAGAACAGCGGTATGCTCAACATAGCATGTCATGATCTACTTCAGCATGTGTTTGTTAGATTCTACTAGCATATGTATGGTAAGGTCAGAGCATGCAACCCCTGCATATGCTCTATCCCATAATGCCATTGATGCCATCCCCTACAGTTCAAGCAGCTATTGGCTCTCCACCTGATCTAATTGATGATTACCCTTTCAAGATTCCTTCCCACTAGAAATAATGGATGTAGAATCCACTGTATGCATCCCTATATAGTCCAAACAGTGTGGGTTGTAAGCCATGCTGTTAAACGGGCAAATTCATAAGCACATTACTGCTGGCTGCCACCCATGTGACCTGCACCCATGAAGACGTTGTAAGGTAAACACAAAGTACACGTAAGTGTGCCAGTCGTTTGCTTGACCAACACACACACCATGCTACAGACCGGTAATACCCACATTTTTATCTGTCTGTAAACCTCAGCCTCAGGGACTTACTTAATCAGAAAATTAAAAAAATATTACGAGTGACATAACAAAAATATAAGGCAAAATCAGGAATATTCTGCAAAAATCGAAGGCAACTGGAAACTACAAACAGGACTCCCTTCACATGAGAAACAAACAGTACGCCTGACTTTAGGAGCAGTAAAACGGTGGTTTCTACTTGCGTATCTTGTACTGTCTTGTACCTTTTCCAGTCCATCGCAATGCACATCTGCACTATACAGTAGCATGCATTATACTGTAATGGTTATATCTACACTACAGTAGTTAAACGGATTGCTAGCATGAATAAGTTTTGGATGCGGAGCGGTAACTAAGGCGGAACACAGAAGGCGACTGTTATGATGCGGGGTAAGCAGGTGCTGCTGGTTGTGTCGCGCTGTACTGGCATTATGAAGGCGCGTGGCAGTTTTAGCTTCATAAATGAATGATGAGCATCATGAGCCCAAACTGCGTCTACAGTCATGGCTGGAGCCCTCAATGTGTGTAACTAGCAGCTCGCTCTAGTTTCTGAATACAATATTGTTTTCCCTTTACAGGGTTCCAGAATAATAATAATGACTTGGCCGCGGTTTACGTTCAGCCTTTAAAATGAAGGCAGGACATATAATTTCATATTCATACTCTTATTTGGTACAGCCGTAATAAACATATTAGGCTACTTCTGAATAAAATTAATTTTGACAAAAATGACGCAACTTTCTTGAAATTAAGTCTGCATTTGTTTAGACAAAGATAATACAGTGGCAAAGTTTCCCCTTGGTTCGTAGCCAATATCCGAATAGTTTTCATTGCATTATAAATACACGTCTAGACAAGTCAAGAACTCATCTCTTTATCCAGTGCGTGACAATGACACTAAAATCTAACTACCCTTTTTATTTGCAAACGTTTTAAGGCTTTCTGTTAAAAAATTACCAAAAACAGCGAACCGATCTAGTCAAATGTCCACTCTACGGTCCTCGACCCCCAAAAGGCACAGACTTGTTAAATGTAAATTGGCAAAGCCACTTGGTAAAAGGAGCAGTAAAACAAAAACGTACGACCTTAATGACAATGTCACAGACAGTGTTTACAAAAACTCGGTAACCTGGAGATGAGCAGACTCGAAACCTTCCAATATTATTTCCAAGCACTAGAGCAACAATGGGAGATAAAGCAGGCGGCAGTAAGAGATCGCAATCTACAGACAATAAAATACAATCTGGAAGACATAATCAGGTAAATGGTGATGATGCCAAGCATTGCTGATTGTTTTAAGTAACATGCATGTACACTTGGAAAATTATTAGTATGAACCAGATGCTTCAGACATGGGTTGTAGAGGTTGCTTATACACAACACCGTGAATCACACTAGGCACGGAGTTGGTCTAAGGTCAGTTCTGTCTGTATGCATAAATAACTAGGTCCCTAGCTTCTGTTAAATATAATGGATTTTCAGCTGTCCGGTTCCAGGTTACACAATTGTTTTGTAATTAAGAAACTTTGCTCAACAACCCAGTGGCATTATGCAAAAAAGTTTCATTGAAGAAGTTGTTCGCATACAAAGTGGTTAATTGATATCGACACAGATAACATTATCAGCTGGAACAAGATGAATGTAAACCTGGGTAGTTTATTAAAAGATGATATTAGCTGTGTACTCTCATTAAAAGATAATATCAGTGTATTCTGAATCAATGACAGAACTCTATGAAAGAAACTAAGACCTCTGCAACATGTTCACAAGTAATATGCAGTAAATACAAAGGAAATATTTGTAAGTAACATTTGTATTCATTTTCATATTATTTGAATACCACCTCCAGTTTCTCCTGAAAAGAGGCCACTGACCAGGTCAAAAAAGGATAAATAAGTAAAACATAAAGAGTTGTTACAAGGTATATTTTAATAACTTGTTAAAACATTGGAAAGAGATCATACCATAGCGGCGAACCAAGAATATTTGTAATGTTCTCCAAAAGACTGTATTTTTTTTATGTGTCCTGACAATAAATGGCAAAAATGCAGACAGGAAGGGTAGCACATTAAGTCTGAACACCACCCCCACACCAAAAAAAAAGTTCTAGTTGTACATTATTATCCAGCCAAAACAAAAGGCTGTGATGAATCTGTAAGTTATGTCATAACTTCGTGAAGTTAAGAATCCTACAAGTTTGTGTAATTATTAGAACACGTCAAACTTTGATCTTCTTTTTTGTACAGATCATGAAAGTTTCTGTGGTAGCCCTGGGGCATGACCTTTTTTCAGACAGTGAATTTCAGAAGCTGGCAGAATAATTATATAACCTTTTAAATAATTAGATGTGTAACGTTAGTTAATTTTTACTTGTGAGAGATATTTACCATAAACCTTACGTGATAGTGACAAGACTGAGAAGAGTTACTGATAGATCTTTCGGAGGATGATGGAATATCCAATCCTCTAATACACCTCTTCAAATGTTCAACGTTTAACAATTAAAAGCATAAGTATCTTTTATAATGTAATAGTTTCCTTCATTTCATATGAATGCAACCTGATTAGCAAATGTATCTGTAATTGTTAAATGTATATTAAAATTGGTAATGGTAATGAAATGTTAAAAACACATCGCACAGACTCCCTCAATGCACACAGACAAAGTTAAATAAAAGAAAAGACAGCCAAGAGCTGATGGTGATGGCCTTTGTTAACCTAGGTGGCCATGAGTATGCAAAACATTATGTTTAATAGTGTAATTTTTAAGAAAGGAGGTTTGCTGGAAAGGTATGTAGCGAGATTCTGTTGTGGAAATTTTTCTTTTGAAGTGCTGGGGAAAGTGTACATCTTGGTGGATAATATGAAAATCTGCAACATAACTGATGAGCAGTATGAAGTGGTATGAATAAGGAGATTGTCAAAGTCTGAAGAATGGCCAGAATACAAAGAAATGTGGAATAATATATGTTTGTGAACAAAACCCAGGAAAAGGTGCTAAAATAGTAATATCAGATATTTAAGCAAAAACCCATGGTTGGGAGTGGATATCACAGGAATAACCCACAGATGGCATTATTTCAGAAAGAAATTGTTTACCTTTCTTAAATAATGTCTTTGTATAATGACGATGTAGTGTTCCTTTCTGTTCTTCGATGTTTGCTGATGTACTGTGGATGCATATGGAACTTACGTTCCCACACATGCGTAGTACATCAGTGCTTTTCAGGAAAAGCAACAGAGAAAAGAGAATCGCCATTGCTGTTTTTTTCTTTTTTTTAATGGTTTTAATGCAAGAAAACTATACTAAGCCCAACATAATGGAGGGAACAATGGTCCAAAGATAGGGACAGAGTATCTTGCTCTTATGAAGTTAGAAAGTCTGTGGAACAGGAAGTTTTGTTTTAGCGAGCATTTTCTGCAGGATATGAAGCTTAAACTCCAAATGTCTGTCATTATTTAATGACTTCTGTACACAGCGGCTTAGCCAGAAAAGTACATTTTTCATGAGGAAAAGACCAAAACTATGAGGCAAAAATTTGGAGATTCTGTGAAAATCTGTACAGTTGAGATGTATGAGAATCTGTGGAGACTTTAGGAGGGACCAGGAGTGGCCTTAGGTCAACCGGTGCCCTAGGCAAAATGGCTTCAGGGCGCCCCCACCACACCACCCGGTGCCCCCATCCTGTTCTACCTACACCAAATAAATACTTGAAAAGCACCTCTGCTAGAGCGGTGCCCTAGGCAACTGCCTAGTTGGCCTATGCCTAAGGCTGACTATGGGAGGGACAGTGCAAAAATACAAAGAAAATCAGGTACATTTCTGTTTCTCTAGTTTTGCAGGACATACCTGATTTTTCTTGTATTTTGCTCTGCCCTCTAAGGATATACAAATAGAAAAGTCTGGCTGCTCAGTTGTACTTCAGCAGCCGGGCTTTTTTTCTATTGGGATATGTTCAATTTACAGCAGGCATGCTGACTGAGCTGTCCACTCAGCATGCACAGTTTTGAATGGCAACCGTTATTGTATAATATTAAGAACCCTATACTTTGGCAAGGAGTCTGAGAAAGCAGTAACAAAATATTAGGTGATACTGGAATACTAAGTAGGTGGCATTATCAGGGGAAAAAATGACATTGGTATTCTCATGGATCAGACAGCAAGTAACACTTTGTTTGGAATTCTTTGTGTATATCTAAAGAGCCCAGGGTGCATGACAGTTCAGTGAGAACCGACTCATGGAATGGTACACTCATCAAGTCAGACCTCCTCCTCAGAAATGATGTGACCACAGAGGATGGGTATATTCGTTTCCTGGTGTTGGGAGCTTTCTGGGTTAGGGTGTATTTACAATAGTTTGATATATTACTTTTTGTCATTGAAAGGATTTTTCATAAGATAATCTGTAGAGTTAGGGGTAGGTTAGGGTTAAGTTGGGTGTCACTCGTTCATCTCAATTACAAATAATAATAATAAGGCTTGGGGTTTTGTTTATATGCTTTAATATATACAAACACATCAGGGTGGATAGCAGAATCATTAAATATGAATGAACTAGATAACAAACAGAGCTTACATACATACATGTTCACATCTCAACAGCTACCTACAAAATGACAGTCAGGCTCGCACATGCACAGTATTTATACTGTAGTGTAAGCCCTTGGATAGCATCTTAAAGGTTTAATCCTCCCTCTTAAAAAGATTGCCTTTCATGCAAAAGAATATCAGAGATAAGCATGCATTACTATGTACATTAGAAACAAAATACAGTGTTCATGTCCAAGTTGCTTCATATCTCCTACAGGGTTTAGAGATTCGACCATATCTCATGACATAACAGCTGGGACTAGATTTAGCAACATGGACAGTCTGCAGTGCACAGCTCATATCAGGAACTTCTGGATTCGTCATAGGAACAGGAATGTCCTCTGGAACCTCTTCTGGAGTTAGAACACCAGACAACTCCCTCTGGGATAAAGAGTCTTTCTTACAGGCTATTTGCTGTGGTATAGGCTTGGACAGTGGTCTCAAATGTTTCTGATTCCACCTAAAAGTTGCTCCTTCTGATTCTATAATGTATGATCTCAGCTCTGGACCAATATTCTTCACAACACCAGTCCGATCATAACCTTTGGACGTTTGCATCCTTACCACTTCTCCCTGTCATAATGGATTGAGTGGTTTACTGGTCTTATCGTAGTAGGACATCTGGGATAGGTGCTTCTTCAACAGATTGGCTTTCACTGATCTACTGTTCTTGACACATGGAACCAACAATTGATTACTGGGTGGTAATGTGGTTCTAGTTTGTCTCAACAGAAGTTTCTGAGCAGGTGAACAAAGATGTTTATCTTGAGGAACATTTCTGAGATTCTAGAGAATCAGGAAAACATCAGTATTATCTCATTTTGCTTCTCAAGTAACTGTTTTGCACTTTGAACTGCACGTTCTGCCAAACCATTTGACTGGGGGTACTCTGGACTACTTGTAACAGGAGTAAAGTCCCATTCTTCAGGAAATCTTTTGAACTGTTGGCTTGCAAACTGTGTGCCATTGTTAGAAATAATTTTGTGCGGACTTCCATGCACTGTAAAATGATGTTTCATCTTAGTAATGACAGTACTAGTTGCTAAGCTATGAAGTAAGTTAATGTCCCCCCCAATCAATTTCATAGTTACATCAAATAATGGCACAGAAATCGCTCTCGACACTACCACCAAACTCCTCGGTGTAACAATAGATACCAATCTCAACTTTGACACACACATTAACTCAACTATTAAATCAGTTAATAGAAAACTTGGATTCCTTTATACAATCAAGCCCTTTCTCACAGCCTCAGCTAAGATTTCTATTGCCCAAACCCACCTCATTTCCACCCTTCTCTGTGCCTCCCCTATCTATACTAACCTATCCAAAAGTAATCTGAATAAACTAGCAACCTCCTACAACAACATAACCAAATTTGCCACCGGTGCCCCTTTCCGTACCCACCACTGCCATAATCTTAAACTTCTAGGATGGCTAGAAGTACAAAATCAACTACTTTTCGAGCAACTCATTTTTATCCACATGATTTTACATCATCCTACAAATACTCCCATACTCTGTAACCTTTTCAATTCTTATAAAAATCTACTAACCCTAAGAACTGCTAAAAAGCTACACGTAGCCACCATAAAATCCAACAACAAATCCGGGGGCTGCCTGTTCTCAAATGCTGTTGGCAATTCTTGGAACAAACTTCCAAGAGAAATAATATCCCTTACTTCCACCAACCTTTTCAAGAAACAATTGAAAATCTTCATTAAGAACCAATGGCTCTGCCCCTGCTCCAATCCTGACTGATACTATTCTCCCTTGTCTAAATACTTCTCAGTTAAAACATTTTTTTCTGATACTTTATCCTCTACGTTTGACTTGAATCAATATTTTTTTTGCCTCCTTACTGTGCTGTGTAAACCCATGTACATTAAATGTTTTTTATACAAACTGTAAAATAACAACATCTTTTTCCTATGTGTAGCCTAATAACTGTTGCTAAAACATTTTTGCCAATCAGTTGCATACTTATGTAATTGTTTTGTGTTTTCTACTGCTTTTTTTGTGGACTCTATTTGTAAAAAATCTTTTTTTCTTTTTTCCTGGAGCTTTTCTCCTCGGACCTCTACTGAAAATGGACATATATCCAGTTAGACTAGTCCGGTCAACAAATGTAAAATAAAATAAATAAAATAAAATAAATATCAAACCAACTGGAGTAAGTCTACTAACACCAAATAATGTTGACTATTCCCCTCGAAGATATCAGCGGCTACTATTGACCAAGGTAGTTCCGAAATCTGATTAAGCTGAAGTGGTTCTTTCTGTTGATGAGGCTTTGTACTATTACATACTGAACAAGAAGAAAGAGCTGTCTCAATGTCTTCTGACATAGAAGGCCAAAGTACTATCTTTCTCACCCTTCTTTAGGTAGATTCGGTTCCTGGGTGACCACGATGCAAGATAGTAATGTATTCAGGTTGCAAGGACTTTGGAACAATGACTTTCAGACCTTTCTTAATTATAGCTTTGTTAGACAAAATCTCATTTCTGTATGGAAAATAAGGTTGCAGTACTTGAGGTAAACTACAGTGAACTGACAGCCATCCTTGATTGATAAAGTGGTTGAGCCTTTGTTAAACTGGATTTGTGGCTGTGTGTTCTCTCAGCTCACCAAGATGTGTCGAAGAAAAATTACTCACTTCCATGACTTCAAAATCATCAAGTGATTGAGAATCTTGCTTGTCATATTGTTCAGTGGTATTTCTGGGTGATCTAGATAGTGTATCAGCAAGATAAAGAAGTTTGCCTTTCTTGTAGACAAGATTAAATTCATACTTTTGCAATCTCAGCATTATATGTTGCAGTCCGACTGAAGCTAAATGCATTGGCTTTCTCGGAATAGTGAGTATTTGTTGGTGATTTGTTTAGATCTGGATAGGTCTACCATCAACATAATCATGAAACTTCGAACATGCAAACATAATTGCCAAAAGCTCTTTCTCGATCTGGGCATACTGCTGTTCAGTTTGGGTAAGATTTCTCGATGCATAGGCAACAGGTTGACCCTCTTGCAGAATAACTGCACCAAGTCCAAATTATGAAACATCACAAGAAAGTGTAACTGACTTGTAAACATCATAGTATCTGAGTGTCGGCGGACTGGCAATTCTCAGTTTCTGGACATCACATGCTCTTTGTTGTTATAACCAAGACCAGGATACATCTTTACATGTCAGCTCTCTGAGTGCTGCTGAAATGTGGTTCGAGTCTGGAATGAACCCGCCTAGGTAGTTGACCATGCCAAGAAAACACTGCAGGGCTTGAACATTGTGTGGAGATGGCATCTTGAGAATGGTTGTTTGGTTTGAAGGATCTGGTCTTAGGCCTGTGATCTTAAATAAATGACCAACAAAAGGAACTTCTTGTAGCCTGAATTTGAATTTCTGTGCATTGATCTTAAGATGCTCTTGACATGCCCTTTCTAACTTTTCTGAGGTCTCTGTCATGCTTGGCTTCATCATGACCTTTTATTAGTATGTCATCTACTATAATAGCACAAGGATACCCAGAAAAAATATGCTCCACTGCAAGCTGAAAGATTTCATTTGCAGAATTTGTCCCAAATGGCATTCTCAAAAATCTGTACCTGCCAAACTGAGTACTAAATGTAGTGAGCAATGAGGATTTTTGTCGAGCTGAATTTGCCAAAATTAACTCTTTGCTTCTAAGACAGAAAAAATAGTGGCATTTGGCACTAAGGTTGTGACTTCTTCGACTGTGCACATTGGATAATGAGGTCTTTTTAGTGCTTTGTTCAAATCTCATGGATAAGTACATATTCTGATGTCATCTGAGCTTTTCTTATGAGCTACTACCATGGAAGATACCCATTCTGTTGGAATTTCCAATGGACAAATTGCACCATGTCACACCATTTTATCAACTTGGCTTTGACTCAGTCCTGCATGGCCGTTGGAACTTTGCTTCTTGGCCTGATAACTGGACTGACTTCTGGGTCTAACTTCATGGAGTACACAAATGGAAATTTGCCTAGTTTATCTTAGAAAACATCAGCATAGGTAGAAAAAATGTGCTGGGAAAATTAGAGTAGTGGTCTTTTAAGCTAACATGATGGACTCCCTTGTTAAATGAAATTAGTCCCATTTTCAGAGTCTTTGAGCCCTAATAATGACTAAACATGCCTCATGAACACATAAAATAATAAGCCGTAGCTTCTTCTACTCTGCTGGAAGTAACGTGACAGCACTACTGAGCCTTCAGTTTGAATTTCTTCACCTCCTTAAGCAACAAGTTTTGCGCACCTTGCAAAATGAAGCCTTTCACCTTTACATACTCTAGCAAATGTTTCTGCAGACATAACATTGCACTTGAAACCTGTATCAACTTTGAGGTCTGTGGGTTTGCCAGTTATCTGAATAGTACAAAATACTTAATTCTTGCCCCTTAAATCAACTGCATTGACAGTTTCATGATGCACTGACACACCATCAACATAAAGAGCAGGCTTGTCACAGTCTAGCTGAGCAACTCATTTCTTAAAATGTTTCCTTTTAATGAAAGAATGTGGGCCTTTAGATTTACAAAATCTTTTGAAATTATTCCATTTATAACATGTGTACCATTGTTGACCAAAAGCTAAACACTTTTCCCTTTATTTTATTCATTTTATGTAACTGGACTTTATTATTTCAAACTTTCTCCATAGTAATTAGAAATTTTTTATCAGTATCGTACATATTTGCTTATGTGAGTGTTATTTAAAGTGTTCTGTATGCCTCGTTTCATATTATGCAAGTAAGAAATAGTGCTGAGCAAGTTTTAATACCTGAAATTCGTTTCTCGACTGTTTTATGAAGTATGCACAGTCTTGGGATGGTCCACTGTTGTATATTCCATCAACATCTGGATAAGTGCCATAAATTGTTTTCACCAAGACATTTTAAACTTCATGCCTCTTTAGTATGCCGATTCTGACTTTAAGCCCTTTAGATATGTCGTTTCTGATATCATGACCTTTTGGATATGCCACTTCTGACACCATGTCACTTGTTCTTCTCTATTACAAATAATAAGAAGGCTTGGGGTTTCATTCAGATGCTTTAATATATACAAACTCATCAGGATGAATAACAGCATCATTAAATGTGAAAGAACTAGATAAAAAACAGAGGCTACATACATATATGTTCACATCTCAACAGCTACCTACAAAATATCAGTCAGACTTGCACGTGCTCAATATTTACACTCTAGTGCAAGCAATTGGATAGCTTCTTAAAGGTATATACACACATATTGATCTACATTGCAGAAGTTTTTTTTTTCCCATGTCTACTAATCCTACCCCCTGCCTCTTCTCCAGTCCCAGTGCTATACATTCATACCTTCCAAATTTCCAGAGTTTTGCAGAATGTTCACAGTTTTGCCTCATATTTTTGGTCTGTTCCTTATACAATTTGTGGCTTCCTGGCAAATCATGATGGCACTAAATAATGACAGACATTTGAGTTTCAGACTTTATATTCTATGTGGGCGGCGCAGTGGTGCAGTGGTTAACATTGTCGCCTCACAGCAAGAGGTTCTCCGGTTTGATTGTCGGCTAGGGTGCCTTCCGTGTGGAGTTTGCATGTTTTCCCTGTGTTCGCGTGGGTTTCCTCCGGGTACTCCGGTTTCCTCCCACATTCCAAAGACATGCATCTGGAGCGTTTTTCCCCGGGCCTCCGCTGAAAACAGGCTCTGTGGAACCTAGTCGGACTTTCCCGGTCAACAAATGATAAGTAAGTAAGTATATTCTACATTAAGACCGAATCTAGTATTCTAGAAATTTTCTAAGTTTAAGAGCAATAGGTAAAATCTGTATCTGATTTTGAATATTTGCCCCACTATTATGTTTGGCTTTGTCTACATTTCTTGCACAAGAGGTTGAGAGGTACATATACATTACCTTACATAATTCCCCCTTACCCTAACTGTTCCATTGAATAAGACACTCATATATATGTTACATACACTAGAGGACACATACAAAGCAAAATCTATCCCCTTATTTAGCCTTTACTCTAATTATAACCTACAAGCACTTGCACACCCACTCCTACCCTTAATGCTGAAAATTTGGTTATATCAAAAAAGTTTCAATGTTAACACAAACTCTGGCTTACAACTGCAAGCTCATCCCATACAGAAAAGGAACATGATTTTCCACCTTT
This sequence comes from Protopterus annectens, assembly GCF_019279795.1. Taxonomy (NCBI): domain Eukaryota; kingdom Metazoa; phylum Chordata; order Ceratodontiformes; family Protopteridae; genus Protopterus; species Protopterus annectens. The sequence continues at coordinate 381,748,705 of NC_056725.1, forward strand.
CACAAACTATTGCACTCTACGAAGAGTGCTTTTGACAAATTCAGACTCTATTGCACTCTGCTGACAAAGTGAGCATTTGATAGAGAGTACTGCAGCTGCCCTAATATATAGCTTTGGCCAATAACACAAATAAAAAAGCAAGTAAACTACACAAAATCTGCACAATTATCCTCTGATGTTCTGAGAGCTGATTATAAGCATGGTATGCATCTAGTACACATGCTGCAAAAATCTACTTAAATGTACAATAAACTTTTCAGAGAGAGTAGCATATGGACACACACACACACACACACACACACACACACACACACACACACACACACACACACACACACGTGACAACAGCTAGCATTTGAGGTTTGAAGGTCTGCACAGCCCAAACAGAACTATGAGCATAGGAAAACTACATATTAAATCTGCATCACTAAAACAAGTTATTGTATTTACTCTCTAAAATGGCACACATATAAGAAAAGTACCTGGGGCACAGTTTTCAGTAATAAGTGATAAGGTACTAAGTCGCAGCACACTGGCAATTCCAGTGTTCCAAAGGGAAAATCCTATGATTTCATGAAGACTTTACCTGAAGTTCCTGCTTTTTAGTGACTGTCACTTTGCTAATTCATCAAAGTCACTATATCCCTTTTCACTAGATGCTGTGATCTTGGAGGTGATTTTATTGAAGTGGCGTGCAGGGCAGTCACCTCTTATGGGGAAAAAATCTTCGGTGTCCTGTCTTTTTGTGGGATTATTAATTAGAAGAGTGAGGGTTGCATTGTCACTCTTCTCAAAGACAGTCCTCTCAAAACTGATTTTGCATCTAGTGTACTGGTTTATGGATGTCTAAATATACGTATCAAATAAGGATGAGTTTTCAGCCTTCCTTGAAGTGCTGTCTAATCCACTTTGATTGGACCAGTGTTTGGTGATTTATGTATCCACCAAAGAGGGCATTTCCACATTTTCTATCTTTACAAATATAAGAAAAAAGAAATGTATATGCCATTAATCACCAAATCCTATGAAAGAGGAGGTCATGGGGGGAACAATCTTATGGAAATGACCTTTCTGGTTACATATAAAGCATACGTGTTGTATGGCTGACCTCCTGATCTTGAGACCAGGGGTTTCTTTAGATGATGGTGTTTTTGTTGGGCTGTATTATTGGAAAGAATACTTAGAAGCTGCTCCTGAATGAGAGTCTCAATAACGCCTGGTTCACATTTGTAATGACGTTTTATTCACCTAAACACGGTTTATTTAATTTCTAGTCTGTTGTCTTGGGTTAGGTATCCAGGATAAAATTTCACTGATTGAAAGCTACTTCAGTAGCCCTTAGCCTTAAATCAAGATGTAATGTAATTGCAGCTTATGTTTTTTGTCATTTTTTTGTTCTGCCAAATAAATTCTACTGAACTGGCATATTAACCCAGAAACATCCATTGGTTCTTTAGACACAGAACAAACAAAACAGATAACAAAAATACTAAACATCGATTGCTTGTAATACCAACACTGGGCACCAAGTGAAGATTATTCATAAATGTACTGCAACCAAGACCACAGGTGTCATTATGTAGCCAAAAATCCTTATAATCATTGTTAAAAATTAGTGTAAGGGGTCTAGTTCTTCATTGTAAGAGTTTTCAAGAATGGATCTGGCATGCTAAGTTTGATGCTCCACAGCTCCTTCATATAGGTAGTTAGGTCAATGAAAGTACAGGCTGCCCAATATTTCTCTCTTTTTATGATGCATTTTTTTTAGCAACAAGAAGCATTAGATTTAACAAACTCAATGACGAGGGAGGCAGCATAGAAGCAGCAGTGCAGAAGTGATTCCCAAAAGAAATATTGATTTAGTGAGTACCACTTTATTATGCCAAATACAAGAACAAACCTTCTGAATCGTCTGTTTATATTCCATCATTACAGTGCATTTCCAAAGTATATGCGACCAGTCTCCAAAATACTTGCCAAACATCCTAACAAACAGAGGGGGCATTGTGAAGCAGTCTAACAAGCCTGGCTGGAGAATAACAATATTTAAACTGGTATTGCCAGCCAAAAAATTGAAATCTCTAAGAACGAGTAGCATATCAGGGTAATATGGGTATTTTAAAACTATTTGTACTTGTCAGTGTAAATAAATTGGGCAACATAGAATGCCAATGCCATCCTATAGTAGCAGTTAGTAATTATTTCTTACATAATGTTGGAATCATGTTGCATTGTTATTTAACTAAATTTGTAATAACTTTAGATTCCTACATAAAAGACTCTTTTGACTTCTTAGATAAGATTAAATGTGTATTTTGGGAGGAGATTATTACTGGATCACATTAGATGTTAAGAGCCTGTACACAAATATTAGACACTCAGTAGGTACTGAGGCCCTTAAATTCTTTTTGGGTGCAGTCCAGTTTCAAATTACATTATTGAATTAATTTATTTTAGTTTAGTTAATAATTATTTTGAATTTAACCAGGTAGTTTATCAACAAATACAAGGTACAGCTGTGGGAGCTCCATTTGCCCCAATGTATGCTAACCTGGTTATGGGATATTTTGAAATTATTTTTTATATAGATTTAGAGTTTTTTAGAAAGTATGTAATTCATTATTTCAGATTTATTGATGATTTGATTTTTTTATGTAAAGGAGGTAAATCATTAATACAAGATTTTGTTACTATATTAAATTCTAATCAGTTAGGTTTAAGATTTGAAGGTTTACAAAGTGGTAACTTTGTTATTTTTCCTGGACCTGATCCTAGAAGGTAATAATAAAATTAGAAAAATTATTACAAACATACATAGGAAATTTGGTGATGACAGCCATTTTTTGGATGGACATAGTTGTAATCCAGTTCATATTTTAAACTCCCTACCTTATGGAGAGTTATTAAGAGTCAGTAGGCTATGTAGTGAATCTGATACTTTAGAAAAATAAAATTTTAATTCCTGCCAAATGTTGAAAATAGGGGATATGCTTTGGGAGTTATTAAAAAGGCTCTAGAGAAGTTATGTTTTCCAGAGAAAGATAAAGGAAATAGTGGGGAACATAATAATAATATATTACAGAAGATGAAGAATGAAGGAGGTAGGAAAATTTATTTTGTTAGCTCCTATAATATACTATCTGATGAAATTAGAGCCAGTATAAAGTATTATTGGCCTTTCCTGGTGGAGGGAAGACATAAACTTAAAAATGTATGGCATGTCCCCTTAATTTCTTTTAAGAGGGGCCATAATTTGAAAGTCATGTTAGTACATGCAACTTTTTCCTTACCTGATGTAAATGTAGGAAGTGAGGTTGGTAGGTTGGGTACTTGGACATGAGGAAATTGTTCAGTTTGTTCATATGTTACTAGGTTTTTTGATAAAATTAATGAAATTAATGGTTTGAAATTTAGACCGGTAGCAGAGTTTACCTGTAATACTATAGGCATAATTTATGCACTCAAGTGTCCCTGCAATCTTTTCTATATAGGTGAGAGTAAAAGGTCATTCAGGGTTAGATTGCAGGAACATATTTGTGATATTAAAAATAATAAGCTAGAAAGTCCCATTGCTTCCCATTTTAATTCTTTACATGAGGGAGCTTATTCAGAATTGAGAGGTTGTATTCTTGAACAAATTAAAGCAACAAATGTAACTTGTTTGAAAAATAAGTTATTGTTCAAAGAAGCTGTCTTTATTTTAAAGTATAACACTTTGACACCTGGTGGACTTAACCAGGAATGCAATTGGAAATATTTACTGTAGAGAATTAATTGTATTATATTGTTTGATTGTTTTATTTGTCTAATTGCTTTGTTTTTCTTAATTGATGCCTCTTTATAAGAGGTGTTCTTTTTTACTATTTTTATCGCCTGGAAGGCTTAATGCAGAGGTGGTAGAGAGGTTTTGTGCTTTTATTAAAGGATATATTACTGGCTTTTGTCGTTGGAAAATCTTTTGTACTGCAGTTGGTGGTTTGGGATTTTACATTTTAATACCTGATACATCTGATCAGCTTTGTAGTCCAAGTAATTGTTAAATGTTTGCTTTATCTCCCCTGCTCTGCCCTTACTACCCAGAACCCCCTCCAACACTTGGTTATGTGTCTACAAAAGCTCTTCCTGCATACCTTCAGTCTAGCCCCAGAGGATATTTTAACTCACAGAGAACATGATCAAAGTGATCTGCCTTGGTTATTCTTGTAACGATTCCATGTACTACAAATGGAAGATGAGGAGAATTTAAATTTGACTTGTATTATTCCATTAATAGAGTTCCATTGATTTGTAAATGAATCTCCTATACATAGGGAAAGTTCACATTTCCAATGTCTCGGGCCCAATGACCCCCAACCCCCCACCTAACTACCAGCTGCAGTGGTGCATGGCCCAGTATCACAATGGGAAATGTTACTATCATCTCGACAAGATACCTATGTTATTTAGTCATAAAGAACTTATCAGTCCTTTTGAAAAGCTTACCTGGAGCAAGTAAAACAATTTCCTAGGGTCTCCCGATACCTCATAGTGGGGAAAAATGCATTCCAATCACTCCCTCCTTCCATACAACAATACCTTCTTGAAAGGCCACCCATTCTCCCACCAACTGCATTACTGTTTTTGGGGGCATCCCTGGTGGCAGATAATATATTCACTACTGTGGTCAGATGACTATAGAGTTGCCCCTTTAGCAGAACATATCTGCCTTCATCATCAGGTTTTTAACTTCTATTGTGTGGAAATGGTCTGTGTGAGTAAAATATTCCTCTAGGTGATTCAGTCATGTTGACTAATGTCACCAAAAATGGGCATGGGTAGTTACTGGTGATAAGTGGGTTGAGGACCCGGCCTACTCTAACCCATGCCAGGGACCCTTGCTAACGATGGGAGGGATATATGTGCCCCTATTGGCCAGTGTGTGCCTGCCATAAAGCTAAGCAGTCCTGGGTCAGTAAGCTACTGGCTGGCCGTTGTCTAGTTGCCCAGCCTGGGTTACGTGGGATAGCTCTGTTGAGTGAAAGCTGGACGTAAAACCAACCAACCTGCCAAACATGAACTGAGAATTGCTACACTTAATATAGGTTCACCAACAGGATGCAGCTTGGAAGTGGATAACATGATGATACGGAGGAGGCTGGACATCCTATGTATCCAAGAGATGAGATGGAAGGGCAGTGCAGCAAAGCCACTTTTTGCTTGGGATCCAGACTTTACTACTCAGGTGGGGGACAGGCTAGAAATGATGTAGGAATTGTGGTGAGAGAAAGGCTTCAGAAGGCAGTGAGGGATATCATCAGAATTAATGACAGACTCATGGCAGTCAGACTCCAGTGTAATGATAGGGGAGTATTCATAATCTCAGCCTATGCCCCACAGCAGGGTTGTGATAGTGAGGAAAAGAGTGCATTCAGACAGCAGTTTCAGGACTTACTATATAAAGCAGGACAATATGAACTGGTGTCGGTAATGGGTGACTTGAATGCACATATCGGGACAGACAGAGCAGAATATGAGGACTGCCTTGGTCCACATGGGTGGGGCAACAGGAATAAAGAAGGAGAAGCCATTATAGACTTCTATGGCTTGATAGTCACCAACACATGGTTCAGAAAGAGAGATAGTCACAAGGTCACATACAAGAGTAGCCAACATGCAACTCAGGTAGACTTCCTTCTAGTAAGGAAAAGGCACTGGGGTAGAATCCATGATTGCAAAGTCATCTCCAGTGAAACAGTCGGCCCACAGCATAAACCATTAGTTGCCACAATCAGCTGCATGCAGTGGTCAGAGAAGGCTCTAAGGTCAACAGAGACCAGGCTGAAGACCTGCAAGTTGACTGGAGAGAAAGTACAACAGTTCAAGGAATTACTCAGTGCTCTAGCACCTCAAGAAGAGGAGGAAATAGGTGGAGTTGAAGAAGAGTGGCAGCACTTAAAAACAGCATGTGTTAAGATTACAGAAAAGGTATGTGGCCAAGCCAGGTATGAAAATAAGGTACATAAGGAAAGCTGGTGGTCCAGGAAGTCATCAAAAGAAACAAGGAATGCAGGAAGAAGTGGGAGATAGAAAAAATACTGACTAGGCTAGGAAGGACTACTGGTTGGCTAACAAAGACGCTAAGAAAGAAGTTGAAATAGCACAGAATAGGGCATCAGAGGCACTGTACCAACTTCTGGAAAGTGACTCAGTAAGGGGCACAAAGAAACTATATCAGGTTGCAAGGCAAAGATAGAAAGATAAAGAAGATAGACACACACCCTTCATAAGGGATGCCAGCAACAACCTGCTCACCAGCCGAGAGGACAAGGCAGATGGAAGGAGTATTTCCAGCAGCTTCTGAATGAAGAAAACCCCACAGAAGCTGTACTGCCCCAGAATCATCCTACAATGAGAAAAGAAGAGGAGCCCACCTTAGAAGAAGTAAGAACAGCACTAAGGAAGATGAAGTCAGGGAAAGCAGCAGGCTCAGATGAGGTCACAGCAGATATGATAAAGATGCTGGGTGAGATAGGGGAAAAATGGCTCCTGAGGGTACTAATAGCAGTGTGGAGAGAAAGGCATATCCCAGATGACTGGGGAATAAGCATACTTGTGCCAGTGTACAAGAACAAAGGGGACATCCACAACTGTGGGCAGTACAGAGGCATCAAACTCCTACCACATTGCATGAAAGTTCTGGAGAGGGTGATTGATAAACTGATACGCAGAGTAGTAGAATGTAAGATGAGAGATGAGCAGTTTGGATTTAGATCAGGATGCAGCACAATTGACTCGATGTTTGCATTGAGACAGATACTTGAGAAGAAGCTAGAGGTGAGGAGAGAGTCTGTGCATTCCTAGACTTTGAGAAAGCATATGACAAGGTCCCAAGAAAGATGATCTGGGCAGTTCTGCAGTGGTTTGAAGTCCCAGAAACATTGGTGGAAATAGTGCAGGCTATGTACAAGGACCCAGTGACTCAAGTACGAACAGTGTTCAGCTTCACAGAGGGGTTCCCAGTGGGAGTGGGTGTACACAATGGTTCAGCTCTGAGCCCACTGCTATTCATACTGCTGATGGACTACATTAGCAAACAGGTTGGAGGGGACAGATCAACAAAGCTGCTGTATGCAGACAATGTGGCAGTACAGGCAGACTCTGAGCTAGAACTTCAGCAAAGGATAGGAGAATGGAATGCAAATCTGAAGGCACATGAGATGAAACTAAGCACAGATAAGACGGTGGTGATGGCAGCAAATTGGGGAAATCAGAAGAAGCTGAGAATAGAGATAGAAGGGAAGATAGTGGAACAGGTAAACAGCTTCAAGTATCTGGGAGGGGTGGTTGAGGAGAAGGGTAGTCTGAATGAAGAGGTCAAAGCTAGAACCAGAGGGGCTACAGCCAACTGGCATAGAGTATCAGATGTAGTCAATGACAGAATAATGCCAAGGAAGCTAAAAAGTAAGGTGTAAAAGACAGTGATGTGACCAGTACTACTATACGGTACAGAAACCTGGGCCAATAAAGGCAGAACAGTTGAAGAAGCTAGAGGTGATGGAAATGAAGTGCCAGAGAAAGGTGCTAGGATACACAATGTGGGACAGATGAAGAACTGAGGACATAAGAGCAGACGTCAAAGTAGCTCCAATTGCAGAAAAGATCAAAGAGAACAGATTACAGTGGTTTGGGTGCATGTGTAGAAAAGCAGAAGACAATCTGGTGAAGAAGATTTGGGACACACAGGAAGAAGGTAAGAGGAAGTGAGGACATCCAGCAAAGAGGTGGATGGATTATGTGAAACAAGATCTGTGACACTCAGGCAAGAGGGTTGAAGAAGGCAGGAATGTGACACTGAATCGAGAGAGTTGGTGAAAGTTAACATGATACCCCGACCCCATGTAGAAATAAAAAAGTGAAAAAGGGAGCTGATGATGATGATGATGTGTGGAAAGGTTCTATAGCCACACTACCTTCTTGCAATCACTTCAAGACTGCACTAAAAACTCACTTAAAAAGTCTCTGGTTATGCTCATGCACCAATTCCGACCAGTAACCCTCCTTTTTACCCCCCCTTCCTCTCCCCTCCCCTCCCCTAGCCACCCTGCTGCACTGTCTGATCATTGCATTCCTTCCTCTGCAGGGTTTGGCTCACCCTTTACCCTCCCCTACCCTCCTCACTCAATCTCTCAGACCTGTTATAACATGCTTAACTACCCCACTTCATCTCAACTCCAAACACATATCCAACCGACTTACACCTAGCTTCCTCTCACTACCATGTATACTACTCACTCAGCCTCCACTGTTACTCCTCTATCTTCCCCTTCCATCCTATTAGCCCTTCTAGCTTGTTCCACCTTCGTGTGAAGCATCTGCTTTGTATCTGTTTGAGTTTAGTGCAATATTTGTATGTAAGGTTTAGGTTTATGAGTTTAGAACAGTATCCGTTTGAGCTTAGTACTAACTGTATATACATCCTACCTTTATTCCTAGCCTCTACTTAGATATTGGTATATCTGTTCATTACTATGTTTCATATTGTATATATATATAGCTAATGTTTGCTGCAGTATGTATTATTTGCTATTGTATGTATATTCAATTGTTCGTGTACTCTGCTGCTCATTTATTGTTCTGTGGCTCTTTTCTCCCCGGGCCTCTACTGAAAAAGGACCTGTATCCAGTTGGACTTTCCTGGTAAATAAATAAATATTTTTTTCTAGTTATAGTAATAATTCTATTAATTCATATAGAGGGACGGAGAAATACCTCTTTTTATGAAGGTTCTTTATAAGTACCTGGTGCTCAGACATAGACAAAAGTGTTTCCTATAAGACAGTAATGTAGGTACTTATGTATGCAAAGACCTTACTCCTCTTATGGACATCCACTAAACCATTTATGCTCCAAGACAATATAGATACCTCCATTATGAACAGAGAAGATACCTTCATACCTTTTACATCTCCCAAGCCCACACTTATTCCACCTTCTTCCTATCATGTTCATAGGTTCATAGGTAGGTACTAGGCTATTGGCCCAAGGGCCTACGTAAGCCTAGCCAGCAAGGTTCCATAGCTTACGCCATCCAAGAAAGTTAATTTCCTGTGCCACTGTCCAGCAGAGACACAGAAGTGATCCCCGGGGTGTATTTCCTATTTCCCATCCACTCATCAAGATTTTTCTTGAAAAGTGCTAATGAAGAACTTTGCTTGACATAGATGGGTAGCTTGTTCCAGAGTATAGGAAGTCTCTGGGACAGGGATCTATCCCTCCAGCGTGTTCTGTTTATTGTAGTGACAAGGTTTGGGTCCCTAGAGCGTGTAGCTCGGAGGGGTTGGGATTTCTTTAGGTGTAGCATGTCCAACAGCTCTGGGTTTGACATAGCTTTATATGTTAGGCAGAGATCACCTCGGAGTAGGCGGTATGCTATGGAATAAAGCTGGAGTTTTTTGAGGCTGTCAGTGTAGGGCATTTGTTTGAACCCAGTAATCCTCTTTGTGAGGTACTTCTGCGGCCTTTCCAGCTGCTGCAGATGTCTTGTGAGGTACATTCCAAAAGGGGCATTGTACTCTATAATGGGTCTAATGAGTGACGAGTAGAGAGGAACAATGACCTCTTTTTTTCCTGGACGAGAACCCTTTTATGATGAGGTGTGCCATGTAGAAGGACTTCCTGACTACTGTGGCGATGTGACTATCAAAGGAGAGACTACTGTCCACCTGGGTCCCAAGGTCTCTTTTCACGCATTCGGTGTTAAGTAGATTGCTGCCTATGTGGTAGGTCATGGGTACAGAGTTTTTACCAAAGGGGATGACACTGCACTTTTTGGCATTGAGCTTGAGGCCATGGCTCTGACACCAGGCATCTGTCTCAGTGAGGCCCTTCTGTAGGATGTCCACATCATTTGGGGACTTGTCTATGGCTCCTAGTTTGCAGTCATCTGTGAACTTCATTAGCCAGAGGCCTTCTGTGTTAGCCTGTACTTCAGAGAAGTAGATACCAAACAGGAGAGGTCCCAGGACGGAACCCTGCGGTACTCCACTTTTCACTGCTTTGAGGTCAGATTTGGAGTCTGCAACTTTTACAGTGTGGGTTGTGTCAGTGAGCCAGTTGGCAACCCATCTTGTGACTTAGGGATTTATACCTAGTTTAGTGAGTTTAGCTATAATTCCAGAATGGGGGATGGTGTCGAAAGCCTTGGCGAGGTCAAGATAGGCTGTGTGAACCACCTTACCCTCATCCATGGCTTTGGTGACTGCCTCAAAGAAGTTGATCAGGTTCAGGGGGCATGATCTGCCTTTCCCAAACCCGAACTGGATGGGATCCAAAGTTTGGAGGTTACCAATGTCTTTGTTTATGAGTTCCATGATGATACGTTCCATGGCCTTACAGACCAGGCTCGTCAGGCTAATAGGTCGATAGTTCCCGGGATCAGTGGTGGCTCCCCCTTTGTGGAGTGGGATAACTGTTGCTGTGTGCCATTCAGTGGGCACAAAGCCTGATGCGAGGCTATTATTGAACATGGTGCTTAAGTGGGGAGCCAGTTCGTTCTGAAGTTCGTGTAAAACACAGCCTGGAATGTTGTCCGGTCCCATGGATGCTGTGTTTTTGGCTTTAGAGAGTGCAGCTTTTACCTGCATAGTTGTGATTACAGGGACTCTGCATTCTTCCTGTATAGATATGGGCCCTTTAGGGGGTGAGAGGGGGGTAAAGTTAGCACTGAACCTATCTGCCAGGATGTTGGCAATATCAGTTGATTCTTCTCTGATTCTTCTCCATTGTGTTTGAGATTAACCCTACAGCCACTTGTTTGGATTTATAAGCTCCTCATTGTAGTTCCGGATGCGAATATTGCTATGCTCCTTTTTTGTACAGGAGGAGCTAAGAGACATTCATGAAGTGGGAAAACATATCATCATCACTTTAGAAAATATATAAATGTCTTGTTGTATTTGCAGTATGAAAAATATTTATTTAAACCAGAGGATAAGACTAGCAGGCAAATCTCATGGATTACATGAACATGGCAGAAGTGGAAGGATTTTTTTTGTCAGTTTTTGATTACTTAAGTCTTTACCATTAGATGGGCTTCTCATGCTTCTTCTTTAAACAGACTGCAAGATTCATGGCAGATTGTAATTCTATTTATTTAACAACTATTACCAGATTCAGGTCTATATTACTAGAACGAACGCTTAAATGTTTGAATCTGTAAAGGTCGACCTTTACAGATCGAACACTTAAACATTCAAAATAGTAAAAAAGTATATAAAAAAAAACAAACAAACATGTAGAAAGGGTTTAGGCAGGGGGGCAAGCCCCCCTGCACCCCCCGCTACTTAAATATACCAACTCCGAGATCGCACTTCAGTGAACTACAGTGCGGAAATGAGAAATTTCCCATTCCCTACACTGTAGCGTCATCTTGGAATTAGTATATTAAAGTAGGGGGGTGTGGGGGGTGCAGGGGGGCTTGTGCCCCTGTTTAAACCCTTTAGTTTTTTTTTTCTATTGTGTATTTTTTTTTTAAATTTTTGTAAAATTTCGACTGCTTAACTGTTCGATCTCTAAAGGTCGACCTTTAGAGATTCGAACATTTAAGCGGTCAAGCATCTAATATAGACCCCCAGATTCATTAGCTAGGCAGTCCCACTGAGCCAAAGGCCTTTTCCAGGGAAAGGACACGGTGAGCACCTCACCGGATCAGAGTGCACAGAATGAATGTAGCAGCAGTGAAGAAGTGACACTGTCGACATACACAAATGCATATTTTGTAGCTTTAGATGTAGATCAGTAAGCATTACATTTGTGGTACAGATGTGGTAGATAGTGTAGTGACGCAGTATTAACACTATTTACAGTATTTGAAATATTTTAAAAATCCAAGGGCCAGTCTGCAGGTGATTTTAATGACCTGTATAAGGCAGACTAGAAGTGGGTACCACAGTTTGTTGGAGTGTAGTTGGGTTACTTTGGGGCAAGAACAATTGTTGCTGGTTAGAATGTGAGAATGTGAGATCTCAGCATAGTTTCAAAGAGTGGGCACGACAGGAAATTTCTAGCTTCATGGGAGATGACACAAGTGTTTAGAAATGTTAGCATCAACTGTCCTGTCACCAGCAACCTTCTGTATTCTGAATACAAGCCGCTAAGTTATGGAATATCTTTGCTCCCTCTTGGCTCCTATGTGTTCAATACTCCTGTTATCACATGTAGTGATTTATTAGCATGTAAAATATAGATTATTAGTTGTGACTAACTGAACTTCTTTTGGATGCCCTTTTTTCTTTACAAATTTTTAGCAAGTGCAGTGGTGCTGTTTCCTGCTTATTTCTGTAATGAATCTAGGAATTTTGCAGTAGAAAGCAGAGACCTTGTTGATGTCATGTTATACCAGATTTGTGAGAATGATTCAGACTGTACACAGTGGAGATAAGATACTTTGTTTTATACTTTCTACAATGAAAAGTTATGAAACAGTAAACACAATATTGTGCTCTAAGCTTGACAGCCATCTTACAGGCTATGTGATATGTTCAGAATAAGCCAGGCTCTGGTTAAGATACATTTTTTTAGATATTTAAGTATTTTAACCATCTCGATGAGAAGTCCATCTTTGGTGTTTGTTTTGAGGCAGGATGACCTTTCAATATCCAGTTTCCGGCTCATAAAGAAGATTGGTTTGTTTTTTGCTGACTTGTGCAATAAGTTGTGGTCACTGTCCATCTTGGAACTTGTGCTGCATGGCAGAGGCTGTACTAGAACATCTGTGAAGAACAATGTCATCAGCTTATTGTATCATTTATTTACTTATTTATATCTTGTTTGTTTATCTGGTTAAGTTTGGTTACCAGATTAATCCCACTTGGCCTATTTTCAGATGATACCCAATAGCCAATAGAGGACACATAAGCAAAATAAATAAATAAATAAATATGGTATTCATACTGACGAAGGGAAAATTGGCCAGGGCACTAGGGAAATTCCTCTATTGTTATTGCTAAGTGCCGCAGGATCTTTTACGTTTACTTGAGTTACAACCAACTCATTCAGAGGGGGCTTTTATATAACATTTCATATGAACGATGGCACATTCAGGAAGGCAGCACTTCCTTATGCCTCACTGCAGTATCAGTGATGGAAAATGCATTAATGCTCATGCTTTTAGCCTACAAGGAGTTAAGACAGGCAGAAACTAGTTGGGGTGCAGTACTGATATCTGTGCGGCCATGTTTTATACGTTCAGATGCCTGGAAACTGCATTATTGGAGTTAGCCCTTTGAATCTGGCTTGACAGATAAATTTAAAAACAAATGGTGGCACTGGATGGGTATTTTTTTAAATACCTTTATAAAATTCATACAAATTTGGACAATGACATGGGTTTACATACATTAATAGAAAACAAACAACACTGCAAATATTTCCCTTATTTTCATGCATTATACAGCTATGTTTTCCTTTTTAACAATTATTATTCTCTCCAACATTACATAAGTTGCCCAAGTCCTGCCTTCCCTTAAACTTCATTCATGTTCCTGGACATTATTCTGCATGTACTGTCCCCACAAATTCCATTTATTACAATATCAAAGTGACTTGGGCAGATCAAGGAGTAAGGCACTTATGATTTTGACTTTATCTGTATTTCCCAGGACACCTTCTGGAAGTTTCATCAGATAGTGTCATCACTACAACCTAAATTGAAACCATGTAATGGTCAAAGAGCAGACCATGGAATCTTGAAAAGGATGTAACTTGGCAGTAGACAAGATATTTCTACTATTTTTGTCAGAGGAGAATGGATGGAGATGGGCCTTTTGTTGTTAAGCACTTCTTTTTGACCACTCTTATACAGAGGTGCAATTATTATATTTTTCTAGTGGGATGGTACCTATCATTCCTTTATGGGCCAGTTATGAAGCCATCTTACCAGGGCAATGATGGTGTTTGCATATAGTCATATAGCTTATGGCAGAATTCTCATCAGCACTGGGTGAGCTCCTGTTCTCTATCTTTCTTATCAGTCTATTAGCTTTCCAGAGTGAGGTTAATGTAAGGGGATAAGGAAGGTAGGCCAGATCCCAAAGAAGGAATACGGTCACCAGCGACGAATGGTACTTTGGTTGCTATACAAACGTGACTCATCTGTTCTTATAAGCAGATAGAAGGGAGATAGAGAATATGGAGGAGAAAGAATATATTAAATTACAAAAATATACAGTGGAACGTAGCTGGAATGACAGGGTGGGGGGAGGCACATACCCCTCCACTTGAAATAAAATTGTTGACTTTCCCATGGTATCCTAGTTCAATAAAAAAAGAAAGAAAAGGAGAAGAGTCATGCCGTTTATCTGCATGAGTCCAGCGAACAAACTGCATACATGTAGAGCTTCAGGGCAGTTTTCTCTTTCAGGTATGTGTTTCAGGTTCCAGTAAGCAATCTTTTATTGTAGCAGTAGAATGTTGTGCATGTGTGTGTGTGTGTGTGTGTGTGGGGGCTAAGCAAGTTGATTGTTTGAAGAGTTTCGGTTTTGTTTTGCAAAGTGTGGGATGGTGGTACCTTTAACAATACTGTTCTTGGTGGCAGGCTGCCATATTTATAATAGTAGACTAGAATGCTTTTATCCATTTATTAGAGAGAGAGCATTTATGAGAGAGAGAGGGAGGGAGGAAGGGAGAGAGAGAGAGAGAGAGAGAGAGAGAGAGAGAGAGAGAAAGAGAGAGAGAGAGAGAGAGAGACTGCTGTTCAAGGTGTTTTGGGTTGTATGTTACCTTCAGTTCTAAGTCATAATTATGACAATCAAAGCAAAGTCTCACATAGTCTCACATTCCTAAGAACCAGGAGAAAGCTACTTCAGAATATTGTAGACAACAATTATAGCCTGTCTCCTAAAGCAGGTCAAAAGTCTTTCTTTGCTGGAAGATCACATTGTTTCTTGCCTGTTTTTCTTAATGAGATCTTACAGCTGTTTTCCATTGAGTACCATACAGTTTAACTTGAACATGCTGGTGTTCATATAAATGGAGCAGTTCTTGTACAGAATGTTTTTTGTTTCTTTTTGATTGCTAATTAGTTATGCAGTCTTTCATGCCCTTTCAAAATATAAGGTACATTCCCTTTAGCGTTAGCTTACCCCATTAAAGTACAGGAACAACATACACTGCTTTATTGTCATGCAATTGTTAGCATTGCCTCTTTTCACCAAGCCCTCATTTCTGAACAGCTCATGCATTTGAACCTACCATTTCTGAGCTTATGGCTACACACAGGCTTTGAGTGATTAACCCCCAAGACAGTGAGAGTTGTGTCCTGCTTTGCTGCCCTCCCTCCCATAATTCCCCAGACACCCTCCCCAATATATTTGCTCTGATTTCTCCCCACTGTCAAACCCACAAGACAAACCTCTTTAAAAGACATCACTGTAAAACTACATAACCCTCTTATCTCACTACCTTCATAGTCAGTATCACAATAGTACTATAAGTCTTAACTCTTACTTACAACTTCCTATGCAAACAGTACACATCCAATCAGTAAAATGTTCCTCTTTCCACAGCTTACCCTGTTCTACCTCCTTCTTCTTTCCTCTTCAACTCCCTCATTCCCTACTACCAGTAGCAAACATCTTCATAAAATACTTAGACAACCAATCATCATATCACTATGTGTTAACTCTCCTTCTATAACTTCCTCGCCAGCAAACCACCACCACAACACCCAGTAATCAGACCAAACTTATTCCTCAGCTTAACACTGTAAGGATCATGGTTTTCTATGATTGCTAAGACTCAGAAAAAAATTCTGTCTGCCTAAAAAAACCAAAGACCTCATTCAAATTATCCTTCACAATCTTTATACTCCTTCTTAAGAGTAACATTGAACCCATCCCAGGTCCAGCAACTCCCTTTTCTCAACATCAGGACTACTGTCTTCTTACACTAGTCTGCAACTCCTTAATGGACAAACCATCAGAAACAAGCTAGGCCATGTAAGTGTTTTTATTTTCCAGCACAAAACAGACATTCTAACAGTCACAAAATCCTGGTTCAAAAGCAGTCTCCCAAATTCCAACACTTTTGATCAAGTGGAGGCTCTTTCATTTTGTATAAAAATAACCTAAATCCAAACATTATTGCCCAAGGAAACTCCTTCTCAGACTTCTTCAGTCCTAACTTGATTTTCCTAAAATTTCCATCTCACAAAGGTAACCCACTAATGATCGCTCCAGCCTGTATATCACCCTCTGATTCCCTAAATAAATTCAAATCACTTATCACTAACATCCTTAAAACTGTCCCAAAAATAATAACATACTCATTCTAGATTACTTCAGTCTTAATTATCTTGGCCTCCTTTCACCTGGCCTGAGTACTTTTCTAGCAGACCTAGGTCTCGTTTAACTCATAACAGAACCAACAAGACCTATCCTCAGATCCTCCAAACACTCCACTCTTTTTTTTTAAACAAGAGACATCTTTATTAGATTATCACTTATAGGCAATCATGCATTTATATAAATGAAAACAAACCATACTGACATAATCTTAGTTGCAAGCATTATACATCACAAACCATATTGACAATTTTAGTTGCAAACATTATACGTCACTTATAATCTACACAGTCATTGTCAGTCAGACATTACATAGCTCATTTAAATTTTGCCTTCTTTTAAACTCCATTCCTCCCCTATATGTATTGTTTCCATAATTCCCATTTTTTTTAATTTAATTTGCACCTACCCTTTTCTAAAGATCCCAATTCCAGTTGTTTTATCTCTGTTACTGTATTCACTACTTTTAGTGCAGTTGGTTTAGACCTTGATTTCTATTTTCTAGTAATTGTTTTTTTTGGCAGCCACCATAATCAGACTCAGCAAGGCCTCGCTATGTCTAGGCAGTTCCAATTCTGTATCATACCTCACAAAAATCATTTCCCTAGATAAACTAAATTGCTCACCCAGTATCTCTGATAGAATTGTCATGCAGGGAGTCTTTGAAGTTTGCCAACTCATTACACTTCCAGAAAATATGTTTCCAATTATCTCTTTCTTCTCCAGCAAACCTCCAACATTTGGTGTCTATGTGAGGAAAAATTATCTGGAGTCTGCTTGGGGTATAAATATACCTATGTAAACATTTCCAAGCAAAAATTCTAAATCTTGAAGATTTTGCTGCATATGTGAGAGACATACACATTTTCCTCCATTGTTTCCTTGTGAATCTCTTATCCAATCTCTCTTCCCAATCCTTTCTAACCTCCTCTGATTGATTCTTATAGTTTCATGCAATATTTTATATGCTCTACTAATTATTCCTTTTTTAATAACAGCTTCTGTTCTAGACTCAACTAAAAATGCTGCCATTGCTGGTCTTTCATTTAGGACCCCCTATTTCTTTCTCTTTGCCTATACTCTGATGTCAATCCTTAATATGACAGGCAATCTCCAACCTGCAGTCCAAATACATTCTTGGCGTCTTCCCATTCTGTTACCTTTCCCTCTCTAGTTATTTGCTCCCAATACCTTGGTTCCTGGCCAGTTTTCACCAGTAAATTCCAGCCTCCTCTTGCCTGTTGTCTGCATCCCTAATTGCAGCTGTCCCTATTGTCAGAATCTCCTTTCTCCATTCCCATGATGGCTTAGTTTTTACAATACTTTCTGCTACTTTATGAATATAATGTTCTGTATGATTATTGTTATTCTCCTCAAAGATCTGCATCCAAAATCCCAGTCTCTCTTTGTTTCTTGAGCTTTCCCCTGTTTCATCATCATTTCTTTTTGTGCTATGTATAGGAGCCTTAACTGTGTAGCTGTGAGATATGCCTTCAAATCAAGTAATCCCAATCCGCCCTGTTCTCCTGGAAGAATCCCCTTATCCCACTTGACTCTTGCCATCTTCCCCTCCCAGATAAAATCCTTCAGCTCTTTATTAATTGCTATCCACAACTTCTCCTCTGATTAATAAAAATATGTCTGACCTTTGTATAAGACTAAAGGGACTAAAAGCATTTTAACTGCTTGTGTCTTACTATGTCCATATTCATATACCAGAGCTTCCAATTTCTCCGTTTTTGTATTATCTTTTGTTCAGTCTCTTCCCACATATCTTTAGCTGTCACACTGAAATAAATTTTAATCCATACCCCTAAGTGTTTCATTTTATCATGTCCCCATAAATATGGATATTGCTGAACCAGTTCATGTGTGGCTACATAATTTACAGCTAATGTTTCTAGAACCTCTACATGATCTCTTGTTGTCTTCCTTGTTATAGGCTCCCTAAGCTTGGTGGCAACCCCTTCTACTTTATGTTGCCTGAGTCATTGTGCTAAAAGTTTTTGTGCTTTAGAGTTATTATCAGAAAGCAGTTTCTTAACAGCAATCTTTCTAAACTCATGCATATTATCGAGGTAATCACTTATTTTCTGTTTAGCATTCTGCAGTTGCTCCTTTTCTTGTTCTGTGAGATTCCCCCTATTCTTCAATACTTTAATATTTGTCAGTCCCTCTAGTAATTCTTGTTACTTCTTAACCATATCTCTCTTTCTTTTGTTTCCATCCTATTTTCAAACTGCAGTTTAATTTTGTGCCACTCCCTAGCTATATTTTCAGAAGAAATTTCTGTCTTCAATAGCTCCTGAGTAATTTCCACTACCCATTCCTTAAATCCATCTCTTTTCAACAGACAGATGGGAAAGTGTCAGTGTCTCATTTTTATTTCATTACCCCATGTTATTATTTTAGCTATTATTGGCGCATGATCTGAAATGGTTCAAACACTCCACTCTTCACCTGTTTATTACAAACATACCAAACTCAATCTCCAACTTAAGTATTCTGCCACCATCACAAAGTGACCACTGCCCAATCACCTTTACTATTATCAACCATCCTATAAATCTACCACCAATGTTAATAGCCTTCAGAAACCACAGAAAGACAAATACAGACAAACTCAAAAACTTTCTCACAGCCCACAGCTGGAACTATATACTCTCTTGCATGACCTTAATACAGCAGCTGTATGCCTAACCAACTTTCCATTCCAGCTGCAAGACAAGTTCTTTTCACTTATTCACAAGCTTTATAAACCTACCTAAACTGAATGGAACTCAAAACATCTTTTAACTCTAATGAATCATGGTAAAAATGGAAACAAACCTCATACAACTGACAACCGTACCTCCTTTATAGTCTTGCATAACCTAGCCAAGAAGTCCATCAGAAGGCACAAAAGAAATCTCCAAACAAAAAAACAAATCACCCTCTTATATTCCTCCAAACACCTTTGGAAAGAGGTTAACCTACTTACAGGAAGAAAACCTCCTTATGTTATGCTGTTTACTAACACCATTCAGTGTGGTACAACAACGCTTTCTCCAGAAGACTTCCATAAAAAATTTAGAAATCTCCCATCAATAAACTTCCCACAGATAATGCATTGCCCACTCCCCCACCATTTACCCCCCTCTTTCACTTAAAATGCATACTGCCTAAAGAAGTCTCTATTCTACTTGAAATATATCCACTGACACCCTCCTCAATGTGACAACATAAACCTCCGGTTCATATATCACTGCAGAGAGCATCTATGTCTTCCTCACACCCACATATATAATCTGTGTTTCACATAAAACATCATGCCACAGATTTGGAAACTGCTCTAATTAAATTGCTGCCAAAGCAAACCAACCCAAAAGATACTTCTCACTTCCATCCAATATCTATCCTTCCAATTCCGGACAAACTTCTCGAAAAGATAGTCAATATCAAACTCTCCCTCAATATCCAGCAGTATCACATGCTGTCCTCTAAACAACATGGATTCTGGGCTGGATGTGGTACTATGACAGCAGTTTAGTTCCTAACTGATGACATCCTGCTAAACTATGATAGTGGCCTCCTTACAGGTGCCCTACTTATAGACCTCCCAAATGCTTTTGACCTAAGTGACCAATATCTTCTCCAAAATAAGCTAATTGAAATTGGTATTAGTCCAAATACCATTCTTTGGTTTAAAAACTTTGTCAAACTTTTTTTTAAAATAAGATCCTGCCAATCAGAATCGGCATCTATTACCATAGGTGTACTGGAAGGATCCATTCTTGCCACCCCCCTCTTCTACACATTTATTAACAAACTTCCTTGTGTCCTTTCACATCTCACAGGTATTTTATTGAACTGCTTCTCAACCCCACAAAGACCCAAACTATGCTTTTTAGAACTCCACAGAAAATTCACCAAACACCCAACCTTTTAACTATCTTTGACCTACACAACCATCCCATAGAGACAGCCTCCACCTTTAAAAACCTAGGACTATGGCTTGACCAGTCATTAAACTTCCATTTCCACACAGACAAAGTGAGAGTTAAAGTAAACTCCCTGCTCCTCTGGGCCAAAAGATATCCCCTTTTCTATCTCAACCACCCAGAACAGGGTTCCTATTACGTAATCGAACTTCAACAAGTTTGAACCCTATATGGTCAAAACCATATAGTCGGACTTGCAGAAGTTCTAACATGGAAAAAAAAATAAAACATGCAACAGTAAACTAACTGTTGCAAAATGGGGGCAAGCCCCCCTGCATCCCTCACACCCCTGCTCTTTAAATATACCAACTCCGAGACCGCACTATAGTGCAGAAAGGGAATATTTCCCTTTACTGCACTGTAGTGCGATCTTGGAGTTGGTATATTTAAAGAGCGGGGGGGGGTGCAGGGGTTGCCTCCCTGCTTGCAACAGTTAGTTTACTGTTGCATGTTTTATTTATTTTTTTCCGTGTTCAAAGTTTTGAAACTTCGAACAGACAAGTTCAATATTGTCGTGTTCGAAGTTTCAAAATTTCGATCACGTAATAGGAACCCCCCCCCCCCAGAACAGACATTGGCAAAGGAGTTCTCCATTCTAAACTTGAATATGGGCTTTCAATTTTTGGTTCTGCCTGAAAGAAAATTTTTGACACACACCAGACTATCTGTAATCGTATCTGCCATTTTATTACAAACTTACTTGTGAGTGTTATGATTTTCAATTTCTTCTCATTAAGACATTAGCTGTATAAAGAATGTAGGTATACTTTCTTGCAGACAGGTAATGTGTGACAAAAAATGGCAGTTATAGGATTACTTCTGAATGATTATTGAAATGGATCACTTCTGACTACTTGTTGGTATGATTTTTTGTGGGGACAGTATCTGTCAAAGAGCAACATGACCATTATAGTTGTGTGATTCCTTCAAAGTCAAAGTACTCATTCAGAAAGCACACTTTTCAGTAAGACATTAGGTGAATGTTTTGTACCCAAGTATGTTATTAGTAGCCACTGCATTTTTTATTGTGACCTGCCCTCAGGAACTGTCATATGGCCTTTTCCATACAGCTGATAAATCCAGTATTTCAGAAGACTTTTTTCACCATCTGTCAGTATAATCATTTTTCAACTAGGGACTATTTCACCTCTGAGAAAAAGACAGATGTCCTCTGATGTCCAGAATATATGTGCATTAAGTTCTTATTATTTTTGAAGTATAACAAAAATCCTGTATGTTTCTCCAGAAAAATATTTTTTTCAGAAAATATGCCATGGTTACAATGCCATGCTTTTAAGTAGCTGAAGCTATGGGGTCAAATTCAGAGGTGTGCTGCAGTGGAAGTTCAGAGTATAGAATTGCAGTCTTATGTTCGTTTTGCAGATGTATAGACAGTAGTTTATTACATGAAAGTGTTATAATGAAACCTCAAATGGGGAAAGAGATATAGCCTTTTAGAACTGGAACCAGTAGTTTTTGTCCATGAGCCTTTACTACTGCAGTCTGAAATTTTGCAGTATATTTTTCTTGGGTGCTGTGGTGAGCATCTACTCAGATATTCAGTTGTAACATGTCATGTTTTCAAGTTACTGAAGTTGCGAAGTTGTGGAGTCAGCATCAGAGGTGTGCTGCAGTGGAGGCTCTGAAGGTAAAATTGCATTTGTAGGTATGTTGTGCAGTTGAACATCCTGTTGTTATTACTTAAAATGTTGATAGTGACATGTCAAAGGGGGACAGAGATGTAGCCAACTAGATTGTACCTTCCTTCTTAAAGTTTTCATTTTATGCTTGGTTTTCATTTTCATTTTGTGTGGTGTGCTGCAGTGAATATGTGCTCAGTAGTACACTGAGCACAGTAATGGCTAAATATACTTATTTTTTGAGTTATCAGTATGTCATAAAAGAAAAAAATCTTTTATATTTCACTAGAAAAAATACTTATTTTAATTGTAACATGTCGTAGCTGCAGTACAGTACTTTCATGTGGTTAAAGGTGTGAAATAAAATTCAGAGGTGTGCTGCACTGGAAACTCTGAGCTTATATTTGCACTATTAGGTAAGTTTAGAAGCAGACTACCTTCCTCTGTTCTCCAGTTCACTGCTTTGTTCTCCTGTTCATTTCTCAACTGGGAAGCCTTCTGTGGAGAACTTGCAAGTCTTCTCTGTGTGTAAGATTTTTGCCAAGTACTCCACTTTCCTGCTACTTCCTAAAGAGATGTCATATGTCATATGATGTTCCTCCCCGTTGTTCGTAGTTGTTTGGATGCGAGTGTGTGTGTGTGTGTGTGTGTGTGTGTGTGTGTGTGTGTGTGTGTATGTGTCTGAGAGCATCCTGTGATTGAACAATATTTATTTCATCTTGTGCATAAATAACTACTCTAATGCAAGAATCCTGTAAGTTATGGCTACCCCATGATATGTATAACAGATGCCAGAAGGTTTACCCAAACCCATATTCTGCAACTTGTATGGTAGCTACTTATCCTTGACAAGCTACTATAGCATAGAGGAACCAACAATTTTATGATAGGAAGTAGCTTTAGCACCCTGGAAAAGGTTGTCCTACTGGTGAGTAATTATGAGCACATTTTGGTTTTGTAAGCCTATTTCGTCATCTTTGAAAGGTTAATTATTCAACAGATGACTGTATTTTTGTCCATCCAAGTATTGCCATGATTTTGTTGGGGTCAGCTGCCATTACTTCTTTTACAAATGACATCAGGTGGAACCCTAATTATGACATTGTTTCTGTAGCTGTATTTTAAGTGAAACTGTACTATTGACATTGTTTCTGTAGCACCATTGTTGATCATCCAAAGCTTGGCTTGTTTATATAATTGAAAATGTTTACATGCAAGTTTGCATCATATTTCTTTATTGCTTTCTACAGTTAAAATGCTAGTAGGACTGAAAACTTGTAATACAAATCTAGATAGCAAAAGTCCGTGGTTGTGCGAGTGTGTGTGTGTGTGTGTGTGTGTGTGTGTGTGTGTGTGTGTGTGTGTGTGTGGGGTAATCAAACTCAGAATTAGAGTTTATTGTTCCCAGCATGCTAGGACATGCCAAATATAGCAGAAGCATGGATGTCATGGTTTCAGTCTATTTCTGACTATAGTCTTGACAACTCACTATACATTTTATGTTATGAATAACCAAGGTATATAAATCTTGGCTAGTTCCAAATTCACAATATAAAATGCACAACAAGCTGTCAGGATTATGGCCAGAAATAAACTGAAAGCATACAGTCCCTGTATTAGCAGTTACAATTGTTATCTATCACTATGTCATTTGAGCATTGCAATACCCAAATACCACATAGGAGTCAGAATATTTTACTAATGTTGCCTGTTAATCCCATCCCTCCCCCTGTCCTATAGTCATCCAACTTCCTAACACACAGGCTGTCAGTGAACTGTGTTTCCAAAAAGCATGCATTCAGGTAAAATCATGTGTCCCACTCAGGTCTGGGATGTGGTAAAGAAAGGCAGTAGCTTTGTGCTGTAATTGTATATGAAATTTCTTTGGAATTATTATTATTATTATTATTATTATTAGTATGGAATTATATTATAATTATTATTATGGAGTTATTTTGTGGAATTATTTCTATGGAATTATTATTATTCTATGGAATTAGCCAAATTTGCAGCTAAAATAGCTACCCATTCCAAAGACAATCACAAGCCATTTTTTTAGTTACGTTTGTAATCTCAAATTTGGCAAAAACAAAGTGCCCACAAATTACCACATAGATGGTAATCCATTAAGTACAGAAGAAGTAATTAGGGACCTGGGGACCCAAGTTGATAGCAATCTCTCATTTGACAACCACGTGGCCAAAGTGGTTAGAAAAACATTTTATATAAACCACCTAATCATGAAGGGATTCACATCTAGATCAGGGGAGGTCATCGTGCCTCTTTACTCATCCCTCATCAGGCCCATAATTGAGTACAATGCCCCTTTTGGGATGTACCTTACCAGACACCTGCAGCAACTGGAAAGACCCCAAAAGTACCTCACCAAGAGGATCAAAGGGCTCAAACAGATGCCATATGCTGCCCGGTTAAAGAAACTCCAGCTCTACTCAGTGGCATACCTCCTGTTCAGAGGCGATCTGTGCCTGACGTATAAAGCCATGTCCAACCCGGAATTAATGGACATGCTGCACCTCAGAAAATCCAAATCCCATCGAGCTACGTCCTACAGAGACTTGAACCTCAGCACTGAAATAAATAGGACATGCTGGAGGGACAGATTCATAACCCAGAGGGTCCCTTCACTCTGGAATAAAATCCCAGTCCAGGTTAGGCAGAGTCCCTCATTGACTCTCTTCAAGAGGAATCTTGATGAGTGGATGGGAGATCGTAGGTTTACCCCGGCTATCACTTCTGTGTCACTGTTAGACAGAGGCACAGTATACTAACCTCGAAAAAGGGCATAGCAAAATAAATTTAAAATGGGTGGCGAAAGCCAAACACATTCTGGCTAGGCTTATAAATGCCCTAGGGCAGATAGCCTAGTATGAACCTATGAACTTATGAACCTATAAAAGCACAACTCACCAATCCACTGAGCTGATTGTGAATGATATCATCTACAATGAGGCTGAAGTTGTACTGAATCTACTGGGCAATAAATTTAGCTCTAACTTTACTTCTGTCACACCTCTGTCTGTCCCCCAAGATATACCTGAAACTGGCTTACCTGCAGCTATCATACAAGACCAAGTCCTAAAAGTGCTACCTAAAGCTAAAAATATTGAATCAATAGGTCCCGAAAATATCCCTGGATGCATCTTAAATGTCCTGAAGCACAATTTAGCCATACCCCTTAACAACACTGTTCAATCTCATCCTGTACCAAACAAATGGAGAACATCTTACAGTCTTTTCCCTGTATAAGGGAGGACCTTACACAGATTCAGGCAATTCCAGACCCATAAGTCTGACCAGCCCCATATGCAAAATCACTGAAGACTTATCATGGAATTAATCATTTGAGACAGAGAAAATCTCCAAACACTGGGCCTGTCTCAGTTTAAATTCATCAAGGGCAAGTCATGCTTATTCAACCTGTTGGATTTTTTTAAGAGGGTCACCAAAGCAACGGATTAAGGTAAAAAGGTACATGCCACATACCTTGACCTGGGCAAAGCTTTTAATACAACTCCCCACTCAGACATAGTACAAAAGCTAAATAAAGTGGGAATAAACACCATTGTCACCCACTAGATTGCCAGCTGGCTCACAGACAAGACTCAGATAATCAAAAGAGGGAAAGTTACCCCCACAAAGAGAATAGTCACCAGTAGAGTTCCCCATGGTTCTGTGCTGGGACCTCTCTTGTTTGGCATCTGCTTTTCTGAAGTAATGCCAATACCTAAGGGCTTTCTTTGGCTGATGAAGTTTGCAGATGACTGCAAGCTAGAAGCAGTCTGAATCCCCAGATGACTTAGCCATCCTGCAGGAAGTTGTTGTTGTTTGTCTTTTCGGCTTTTCCCAGTTAGGGGTCACCACAGCGGAACTCCGGTTCGCTAATGATTGACAGTAGATTTTTATGGTGCCGAGTTGCCAGCTCGACGCCCAACCTTCAGCGAAGGCACGCCCATTCACGCATGTCTTTCAGAGACCACTCGACCGCAAGGTTTATCCCAAATAAATAACTAGTGCCCAAATCATGGACTGAAACTAAATTCCAAAAAATGTATTATTGTGTCCTTTGAGAAGTCATCTACTCCAGAAATCTACCACATTGACTGTACTCCACAAAGATTTGACCTAGTTGTTCAGGATTTGAGAACTTATGTGGATGGTGACCTAACTTTTGACCAATGTGTGTCTATTGTTGTAAGAAATTCCTTCTATATCACACAGCTTATAAACAAAGGCATTGTGTTTAAATCTAGAGATATCATTGTTCCCCTTTACTCAGTCCTTATTAGGCCACTCATTGAATATAATGCCACCTTTGGCATGTATCTGTCCAGACACATGCAACAACTGGAATGCCCATAGAGATACCTCACTAAAAGAATACAAGGCCTAAACAACATGTCCGATATGGACCGACTCAAAGCCCTGTCACTATACTCATTATTCTACAGACTGCTAAGAGGTGACCTGTGTCTGACATACAAAGTAACTTCCAACCCATTACTGATGGATTTCCTGCACATCAGCAAGTCAAATGGCATAACCAATACTCAGCTTAGAGATCTAAACCTCTTCTGCAACATCAATGGAATGGTTTGGAGGAACAGGTATTGCTCACAGAGGATACTACTACTGTGGAACAGACTCCCCATCCACATAAAACAAAGTTCATCACTGTACATATTCAAGCACAACAGAAAATTTACACCAGAACTGCTACCGTATTACTACAAATGGACAGAGGCAACTCCTAAATACTTTATCCCATATCTATGTTATGATCCCAGTTATTCTCATTAGTGGTAATATATAATTATTGACCATGGGATGGGTAAGGCTAATCTGTAACCAAATGGGATCAGTTATTTTGAGCACAAAAAGAGAAACTGGCTAGACTTAAAATGGCCCACAATGGCAGCTAGCCTAATATTTAACTATGAACCTATTAATCTTAAGACAATTCAGGCTGACACTGTATACAGTTCATATTTTGTGTATGCTTCTTTTTTCTAGTAAACAGTTTGAAAAAAGACATTAAACTACTCTTTTTAGGTCACTAAGGGCACTACTGGACCTTAGCCACTCCCAGCCTTCAGCATCTTCCGACACCCCTGTGGCTGAATTAAATAATGTGTCTGAATCACAAATGTAAAGGAAGAATACAACAATGTGTGTGGGTGTGTGAGTGTGTGTTAACAACAGTAAACTGTAACACTGATTGAAATTATCATGCCAAATTAATTTAAAGTAAAAAATGCAACAAATTAAACACTGTGGGAAAGTAACACAAATAAGTTTTTTTTTTTTTTTTACCTTTAATAGATATTGGCATATCAGACTGCTTTCCTGTAGAGCAGTGAGATGGGAAACACTGGAAGAGTTTCATGAATCTTTCAGAGAGAGAGAAAGATGTGAGGCAGTTCTACTGAGGAGCAGTAGCTGAGGCTGTTGTAGGGTTGCCAGCTTATAAATTAGATGAAAAATTAACAGACTGGATGAATTGAGTAGCCTTTATCTGCTGACAGAATTTTATTATTATTATCTGGGGATATCTAAGAGAAGCAGTCTGAAGGAGTAAGACATAGGCAGACAGACAAAACAGTAACTAAAGCAACTCAGACTGAAATAAGGCATTTTTATAAGCACTGAAGGTGCTATAATGCAGTGTTGTTTTTCTTTTGGCTTTTCCTGTGTAGGGGTCGACACAGCGCTACTCCGGTCTGCTAATGATTGGCAGTAGATTTTTTTATGGGTGCCGAAGTGCCAGCTCGACGCTCAACCTTCAACGAAGGCACGCCCATTCTACGCATGTCTTTCAAACTCCACTCGACCACGGGGAGGACATGCAGACTCCACACAGAAGGCGCTACAGCTGAGAATCGAACGGAAGAACCTCTTGCAGTGAGGCAACAACACTACCGCTGCACCACCGCGGCTTTTTAGGGTGCTATAATGCATTAAAAAACATGAAAGGATGAGGAGCAAAGAGTCTAATCAGGAGAGAAAGAAGAAACCCTGAATAGATCTTTTTCAGTTTTAATATTACAGAAGGATAAGAAGGAACAATGAGTATGTGCACTGATGTACACTTGTGTATATATACATACGTGTGTGTGTGTGTGTGTGTGTGTGTGTGTGTGTGTGTGTGTGTGTGTGTGTGTGTGTGTGTGTGTAGCCACTATTTTTTAATCAGATGTTTTAAAGGGAGCTGTGAAAGGCTTAACAGCTTTATAATCACAAGATGGTGTCCTGATTCTGTCATAGGAGAATTTAAGTAACCTATCAGCTGGAGCACCTTCTGTGTGGAGTCTGCATGTTTTCCCCATGGTCGAGTGTCATTCAAAAGACATAAGTAGGGTGTGCCTTCGTTGAAGGTTGGGCGTCGAGCTGGCATCACGACACTGTAAAAATCTACTGCCAATCATTAGCGGACCAGAGTTCTGTTTTTGCGACCCCTAACCGGGAAAAGCCAAAAGAAGAACAACATTCTGCAGCACTATACATTGCTATTATTAAAGAGCTTGTTAGCAGAAAGATGTACTTGGCTTAATATAGCTCTGTTTGCATACATATCAAGCAGCATCAAGTGACTTAATACATATATATATGTTTAAAGATTTCATCTAATGTGTAACCGTATAGTTATTTAAATATTACAGTAAAATTATTTTTAACTCCAGCTGTACAGTTATGATAAAGTATGTGTTCTGGCAGTCTAATGAAAAGAATTCATATCCTTCATATTTCAGTCATTGGTTTGATTCCAACTTTATCTATTTGCCCAGTGTGTGATATACAGCAAGTTGTTTAACCAGTCAGTAGTCCCAGGTCACCTATGAAAAACAGGACTTTGAGCCTAGTAGATGCATGTGGATAGTAACTTTAAAAAATATATGTTCATAGCAAATATGTGCCAGTCTTGCATGTTTATTAATAACAATTTAATCTTTTCATTGAAAGTATATGCTGCATATTTCTCAAAACTGTATCATCATAAAAACGGTTACAGTAGGGAGTGAATTATCCAAATGTCGATTATCCGAAATATCAGTTATCTGAACCAGCCTTCCAAAGTTTATGGGTAGGAAAAATCATAAAGTCTGAATATGTAAACATTATACGTATTCACTTGAGCATGTTTTTTGAGCTTGTCGCCAGCTCGTGTGTGAAAAATATTTTTTATTGTCCACTGGAATCACTGAATGGTTGAAAAGTGTATTCCTGCGTGCAGAAAAAAACAAGATTTTAGAATTTTTTATCCAATTCAATTATATGTTTGATTATTCAAGCAGTTTGATTATCCGAACTACCCTAGGTCCCAATTAGTTTGGATAAGCGACTCTCTAGTGTAATGTACTTTTTTACAGCTATGGCATATCAACCACGGTTCACTTTGTTTACAGTAAGAGATAGACATTTCCATTAATAAAGTGCTTCACTACTGAGGCCCATCTTAAAAATGCACATCTGACCCTATACACTATAATTACGTGTTTATAGCACCTTAAAGAAAATACCACTAAAAGCAACTGCATGGTTTTTGAATTCAGGGGTTGTATTTAATTAGTATATTGTATCATAATGTTTGTGCATGTGTGTGTGTGCACGCGCGCACGTGTGTCGTGTGTGTGTGTGTGTGTGTGTGTGTGTGCGTGCGTGCGTGCGTGCGTGTGTGTGTGCGTGCATGTGTGTGTGTGTGTGTGTGTGTGTGTGTGTGTGTGTGCGTGCGTTGTCAGTGTCTTTCTGTGTTCTTAGTACCGCTGTTCAGTGGAGAAATTCAAAGTCATACAAATTCACAAGTGATGTGATGTTGCCCTATTTGGAATATAAATGACTATAAATCGCAAAATGGCCCTGCAATATTATAGGTACACTTCTGTCCAGAAAGGCCAGATTCAATGACTCTGTCTTTGACAATACTTGCTAGATCAGAAAATGGTGTTGTATTAGTGATACCATTTTTGACAGAGCTTGTATCAAATGTATAATGATCTTGGAGTTTGAATAAGTAAGTTATCCCAGGGGCCAAAGCTTGTGAGTATGGAGTGGGCAGTACACAACACAGGAAAAGTAGGTTCTACATTAATTTTGTAGTTTGTCAATATGCAGCTGTCAATTTTATGTGGGGATGTTAGTAAATCTGATGTTAACAAACTATTTACTGACCCATGCTGGTATATTTGTTTATTTTGCTAATGATAAAGCAAAGTATGAAGTGCTCAAGCTCACATATGTTATAGTACAACATATTAAAGATATATAACAAATGATTGTACATATTCTATTCATAAATACATATATATATATATATATATATATATATATTTATATATGTATATATATATATATATATATATATATATTTATATATATATATATATATATATATATATATATTATAGAGAGAGAGAGAGAGAACTTTGCTTCTGGGTTGGTTGCATGTCTTTTTTTGTGGTGACTCCACCTAATATAGTTCTGTATCTTCCACTCAGTACATTGTATCCTGCCAAATTCAGCCATGTGCGAGATACAAAAAAGTTAGGGGAAGTGTAGCAGACAATCTGTGCCATCCTGTTTTACTACTCTGAACATGTATTTTAACCCCACACATCCTGGGGCAGAGTACGGCAATATTAGTACTTTGCAATGCTGGAGTATTATAAAAAAGATGGGATCCCCACTATACTAAGTATGGCTAATGAGATAACTCAGGCATTCTGTGGTAATAAATCTCATTATACATTCCAAATATAATGTGATCTTACTAGAAGACTTGCAGATTTACTGAGCTGTCTGGAGGAGCTTGCTTGCAGTACCAGAGTTGCCTTACAGGAGGCACTGCATGGCCATGACATTGTATGTGGATCTTGCTGCTGCAGGCAGTGTGCAGTACCAAGTTCCTCTCTAACACAGGTGAAGCTGTTGCTTCACCAAACTGTCCAGTGACTTCAGTGGGCTACTCCTCTACTTCAGGGTTGTACTTCAGCAGCCGTTTTCAGTGTAAAGCTCTGTAGTGTTTCAACACTTCAAGCCTGATTCTCCTTTTGTAATTAAGCATATGACTCCACCAGCTCCCATTAACATGCACTGAATAAGGACTGGTGGAGCCCTGTGTTTTGGCCTCAAGCTTGGGGAAACTGCTCTGCATAATATCTTAATCCATGTCCAAGTCCTTTGGGAATTTGGGTCCACATTTACTTCACACCACACTTGTGCTAATATTCTGAATAACTGACAGATAGATGCTCCCTAGCAGACCTCCAAATCTGCATAAAAACACAATTAATAAAAATTAATTGCTTTCACTCTCTATGCTTGTTTACACAATACCCTTCACCTTTTAAATTAAAACTGATACCTCAGATGCACATGCCATCAATATTAATTGCTTTTATTCATGACATCCAGCTGGCAGATGCTGCTGTCAAGACTGCATCTGTAGTGTTGAAGTAAAATGCACAAAGCACCTTTACAAAATTGAAGTGTCTAGTGCATAGCTGTACAATAAATATTCACCCATCCCTCTCTGTGTTTACCCCCTACACCCAGTATCATTTACCCTTTTTCATGCACATTTTCATAAGAGCCATATAGTTCTAACTCCCTTGTCTACAAACAAAAAAAAAATGTCTTTCCTAAATAAAATGGGTGTTATCTCTCACACCTCCACTCAACACTTCCATTTCAAATGTAACTAGCATCCTAACTCCTTACTTATACATACACTGCAGGACAGTCTTATGCCCTGTAACTTAGACCGTTCTTAGTCTTGGGTAGCCGAATGGTGGCTGTTGAAGTTTTCAGTCTTTTTTTTTTTCTATTATTTCATGTGTAAAATTGAGCAACCAAGACTTCATCACTTCTTACCATTCTAAGTCCGGATTTTCAAAGTACTGTTTGTGCATCCTAAACTTGTGAAAAATTCCATTGTTATGGTACAGTTTTGAAGGAAACTGTAATTTTTATGCAGTCAATAAAAAAATACCTTTTGGAGTAGAATGCACAATGACATTTCATTCTCCATGCAATATATTATTGAAAGCTAATATTCTGAAAATGTTGTTTTATGGTATTACTTGCTACCAGGCTACGTCTTCTTTTAACTTGATAACTATTTTCTAGTAACTTTTTTAAATGTCATCATTTTTATTCCACATTTGCCAAAAAAAATGTAAACACCTTTATTAATTTCACATATATTTAACAACATGTGCACATACATTAAAAAGAAAACGAACCACTACAAATATATTTTTTTTCATTTTCATTTATTGTATATGTTTTTTAACACTCATTCATTCCAGCATTATATAAATTGTCCAAGTTCTGCCTTTCCTAAATTTCACTTCTTCTCTTGATCATTACTCTGCATATACTGTTTCCCACAAATTCCATTTATTTCTATGCACTTTACTCCCCCCTTTTCTAAAGATCCCACTCCCCACCTGTAATTCTTTTATCTCCTTTACAACATTCAATGTTTCAGTTACAGTTGGTTTACATTTTGATTTCTATTTTCTAGTCATTTTTTTGGCAGCCAATATCATTAAAAGTAGTAAGGCCATATATTATATAGACAGTTCAGGTTCTATATCCCAGCTCCACAGAATCATTTCTTTAGTTTCAATAATTTTCCTCTCACACCATCTGCGACAAAGTACCCTGTAGGGAAATTTTAAAATCTGCAAACTCATTACATTCCCACAAAACATGTTCCTAATTGCTGAATGCCTTTCCTATCATACATCTAGCATTTGCAGTCTGCCTGAGGAAGAATTCCTCGAAAACTGTTTGAAATATAAAAATGTACCTGCAGACACTTCCAAGCAAAAGTTCTAAACCTTCTAGACTTTGTTGAATACTTGGGAGCCATAGATAAGTTTTCCCCCTGTTCCTTCACATATTGCCTTCCCATTCTCATTTCTCAGTCTTGTCTATCCTCCTCTTGATTAATTCTTATCTTTCTCATGTTTTATTTTAAATGCCCTACTAATTTTCCCGTTTTAGCAACAATTCCAGCTCTCCTTGTTTATTTTCTGTTTCTCTACTTGCAGTCATCCCTATTGGTAAAATCTCTTTCTTCAGTCCCACACTAGCTTATTTCTTAAAATACATTCTGCTACTTTACTAATATAATGTTCTATATAATTGTTATTATTCTCTTTTAGGACCTGCATCCACCCCCCCCCCATAGTTTCAGCATCAATTGCTTCCACTTTGATTTTGTAATGTTTTGCTTTTGTTACATAAATGAGCCTTAACTGTGTAGCTCTAAGGTATCCCCTCAAATTTGGTAATCCTAAACCCACCTTGTCCTACAGGGAGAGGCAACTTATCTCACTTAACTCTTGTCCTCTTTACCACTCAATGAATTCCTTCAGTTCTTTACTTATTATGGTCCACAATTTATTTTTCCTCTGATAAAAGCATGCCTGGTCCGTATATAATACTAAAAGGACTAGAAATTTTTTCACTGCTTGTATCTTACTATCCATATCCGTAGTCAAGAGCTTCCAATGTCTCCAATTTTCTATTATCTTTTGCTTAGTTCTAAGCTACCTGAATAGGATCCTTTTTAATCTATATACATAAGTATCTCATCTTATCATGTCCCAACTCATAGGGCATTGCTGAACCAATTAATTTGTGGAAACATAGCTTACTGCTACAGCCTTTATTTTATCTTAATTTATTTTATTTAAAAAAAAAAACTTGAAACTGTCTCACAGTGTTCCACAACACAGAAATCTCATTTTCTGGATCTGTCAAGTATAGAATAAATATTATCTGCAGATAAGGCTATTTTTTTATTGCCATACCAGTTATATCCTTGACTTTGTGAGTCTCTTATTTTCTTTGCCAGTGGCACTCAGTATAAAGCAAATAACAAAGGGGAAAGAAGACTCTCTGGCTCCTTTGTTCAAACACAGCTTTTCAGAGAGGAACCCCTACCTTAATTCCTGCCTCTGACCTTTTATATGTCTTCCTAATTAACCTCA
Source organism: Protopterus annectens (assembly GCF_019279795.1). Lineage (NCBI taxonomy): Eukaryota > Metazoa > Chordata > Ceratodontiformes > Protopteridae > Protopterus > Protopterus annectens. The sequence continues at coordinate 381,782,661 of NC_056725.1, forward strand.
TTATTCTATCAGTGAATGCAAATGCTTCCATCGCCCTGTTCATACGATCCCAGCTGACTCTATTGATTGCCTTCTCTGCATCAAGACCCACCAACAATAGTGATGCTGTCCTACTTTCTGCCATCCTGTGTATCATCATTGTTCTGTTATTGCTGTCAGCTGTTTGCCTCCCTTCCATATTCATCCAAATCTGTCAGTTCTGGCAGCACCTTATCCATTCATCTAACCAATATAGACATAGGAAACTTTATAATCATGGTTCAGAATTGAAACTGGTCTGTATAAAGCTGGGTGTGAAGGGTTTTTGCCCCGTTTGGGTACTACAGCTAGCATGACTTCCTTCCAAGATACTGGTACTGCCCTTCTTTTTAAAATACTGTTAAACAAAACCTTCCAGATCCTTATCACTTTTTTCCATCCTAACTTTCAATGGAATATTATCTGTTCCTTTAGCCTTCCCTGTTGATTGACTGTAAATCTCCATTTTTTTCTCATTCCCTCCGATCTTATCTATTACTTTTTGAGCCTTGTTCTTCTCTAACCTTGGCATGGTTAAGTCTTCCATAAACATTTTCACTTGTGCCTTTTCTTGATGTCCCCATTCATTTTCTTTATGCTGCTTTTCATAGAATTTCTGAAATATCTTTAATGCCTCTGTAACGTCTCTGGTTAGTTTTCCTGTCACAGGCTCCCTACATTTGGCAACACCCCTTTCTATTTTCTGTTACTCAAGTCATTGAGGTAAGACGTTTTATTCTCTGGAAGTGTTATTACAAATACTTGCTTTACAGCAGCCTTCCTAATCTCATGCTCATTATCTAAATACATATCTTCCCGTTATCACTCAGCAATCGCTCCTCTTCACGTTCTGCACGATCCCTCTTCTTCTCTAATACTTTACCCTTTGGAACCTCTGCTTCCCCACGTTTTCCTCTACTATTTCTACCATATTTTTTAAATTTTGTTTTCATTTTATCTTACTGCCTAGCTATCCCTTCTGAAGAAGTTTGTATCTTTAAGATTAACACTTGAATCATTTCCACTATTCATTCCTTAAATTCCTCTATTTTTATTAAATACATAGAAAAGGATGCTGTTTCTTTTTAATTTGATTACCCTCCAATTTTTTTTATTTTAGTCTTTATTGGTGCATGATCTGAAAATAGTTATTGATGTGTTTCAAAGGTTTCAGTTAAGTACCCATGCTCTTGTGAAATGTAATTTTCCAGATTAACTCAGTTATTGTACCTTGGGATATAATCCTAGGTATTCACTAAACTCCATGTAGGCTTAGCGTGAAGCCTACTTGGAGTTTACATGTTTGTGAAGGGAGCAGCTGTACTAATTACATATGCATGCCACGTACGCTTTTAAACGTAAACAAGCATGATTTTGTGGCCAGTAGCAGTGGTGCTGGCCAGCAAACTGTATAAAGCAACACGAACACCTGCAGACATGCATTCCTGTTGACCTATAGGCAAACTAGATCTGCAGGATTGCACAGAAAGCCACAATGACTACCAGAGTTTTTAGTAAAACGATGTATATAGTTTCAACACATGACATGAAAGTGTATATAGTGCAGACTAGTGTGGAGGCATACTGAATAATAGCTGTGTAAATGATTATTAAGGGTGCATAGACTGCATTATAAATAAATAGTCAGGGGAAGTGTGTATATTGAAAAGGGATACACAGATGAATTGTGGGAATGAACATGGGGAAGAGGACAGGTGAAACACGGTAATGTACAGCAGATGAGAGCATGTCAATGAAGAGAGTTGTAGCATGAACAGTAATCACATATTGATATGATACAGTATGGACATGCTCAGTTATTGTATATTATGTCACCATCACACTCATTGACATATCAGTGGAGTGGATACTTTGTGAAATAAGCATCCTGACATGAACAACAGACAGGGCATATATCAGGGATGGCATATGCAATAGGGTTTATGTGCATATTGTGAAGCTATGCAGAATGAGTTGCCTGAATATGAATGTATTGCCAGCATAGGTCTCAACCAAGTGGGACACATAGTAACAGGCTCATGGACAACTGTAGACAGAAGCATGCACAACTGGGTACAATATCAGAATAATACCACCAGTAATCCCATGTTTTTCCCATAACATATGTGATTGTCAGTGATCATAGATGATTCTGCAAGAACACACTTGTACACCTATTACGATTTGTCAGCAATCTCTGAGGTGAATCAAGTACACCTCCCTCAACATGTAACATCTGCTGAAGGTGTTCTAAGGGACACTATTATACCTGTTATTACAACTAACAAGCAATCCTGGCTAGTTGACAGGTGTGCATACCACTTGGTCTACTCATAGGAGTGTGTTGTCCATATTATCTTGCTATTTGCGTTCATAATGGAACTAATCATCCCATGAGTTTCCTTCACCTACCATGTTCCCATGTCTGTGGCATCAGTCCATTGTGTGTGTTGATATTGTATGCATTATACCAATGCCATGTTTGGATTTAATTATTATCCACAATTTGCAGTCCTCCACAAAGATGGTTGGAGAAAGGTTGTGTAGGTCAGTTTTGATGTCTGACACTTACATAATGGACTGGAAAGGACCTACCACAGATCCCTGAGGTATGGACATGCTCACTGTACTCTAGATACAGGTGACTTCACACACTGCAACATATTTTTCTGTTACGTATGTGTTCCATTTGCCTACCCACTTGGTTACTTAAGTGTTTATGGCCATTTGAGACATTCTCTTCATTACTTGACTGTTTATTTGTCTCAAATGCCTTGGCTGGGTCAAGTTACACAGGATGATAGTGTTGTCATCATGCATGCCCTTGGTAACCCTCTTGAAGGGAGTGAACAGATGTAACAGACATGATGTAGCCTGAGCAAATCAAATGCAAGTTTAGTGCACAGTCAGGATATTACCTGTTTCCTTTTAGAGAAAGTTCAAGACAGCTCCTTGGCCTACCTCACAGATGAGGGGAGTCAGGATGGGTTTATAACTCCATATATCAGGTGATGGTCCCCCTGAGTTAGAAGGATGCATGTTGCTGTAGACCCTTCTATGGGAATATAAGCTATCTCAAGGCTGTGTTGACATACGCATCCAACTGTGTCTGGTAGGTCAGATTTTAAGTCATGTTATAGGCAACCTGTGATGTTGTCAGGGCCCATTGCATCTGTGTTATTAGCTGCAGAGAGCACACAGATGTGCTGCCCTGCTGAGAATAATAACTGAGTAATGTTTGCATGTATACTTTGGCTGATGGCCAGTGGTGACAGGGTGGTGACATGTGAGACAAACTGCCATCTAGCAGATTGTCTATGTCCTCTGGGTGGGTATGTCTGCTGACATCCACTCACAGATCTGTGCTTAGTTATGTATTCCACTTAACATTTCATATCTATTGGAATAAATTATTTGTGACAAGACCTCTATACAGCCTTGGCTATTCATCACATTTCAAACACTGTTGCTATGCACACAAATGTACAACTGTACCAATGCCATGTACGTACATCACTTGCACAACATATGCCTACATGTGTTTCACAGGCAAACTGTGCTTGAGTGGCCTGATGTCATATCAGGACACATTAGACAGCAATTGTTTGCGGCTCATGCAGAACATTTTTTGACACAAATGCTAATAGCCACACAACGGTGCTGTTGACCACCTCAATAATGATTGGGTGTAGCCACACAACTGAACATACAATGAATTACACAAAGTTGCAATTGCATCAAAATATGCAATACATTGGTTGTGTACATCATACCATAATAACCATGTGTATGAGGCAAGACTTATGTGAAAATGTAATCAATATGAATTGATACTGATGTCAGTCACAGAACATTTAATGATGGTGTGTAGACCCATGCACACCTGTGCCGTACTGCAGGTGTCACTGTAATGGCAGAATATGAACTGGGTAGAAGGCTGGTCTGCACAACTACAGCACAACTACAAAAACACATGTCCTAATACACCACCAATATACATAACAAGTGTATCATACCATGTCAACAGTTCATAGCAGACATATTATTACAGCTGTTGTAGAAGGAGCATATACTGCAATGACATCAATGGCTATAAATACATTAGCTCACATCACATATTGTAAGACCCTTTTGTAGCCCTACTGTACATCCACATGTCAACCATTCATAAGGTCATAGGACTTAATGGCCAGCATCATATGAAATCCTAGCCATTATTATAGCCGGTAAAAATCCTATTATATATATATTATGAAAGACAGTAAGCCTATTGTGTGTATGTGTATACTTGTTTGATTGCATTACATCCTACTACTCTCCATGTGGGACAGGGGCATTACACCATGAAAGAATTAGCAATCACGCATGCAGTGGTCTTGTGATGGCTTGCAGAGGCTCATGGAAGGACTGAGCTCCATGATGTATGTGTCTGCGTATTTGACATGAGGACATTATCCACTTCTGTGCAGGAAAGATGTCATGTGGCCAGAGGAAAAAAGAGAATGGTGGATGCATGGGGCTACATGAAAGGTTCCACAAGTGGTAGTGCAATGAAGAATGATTTCAAAGATCATACAATGCCCATAACACAAACACACACACACACACACACACACACACACACACACACACACACACACACACACACACACACACAAGGCAGGCAGACTGTTTCCAGTCAAAAATCCTTTATTAAGTACACAGACAAGTGATCCAAGTAAAACAAAAATAGAGTAATAGTTTCCTCACAAGCTTTCTAAATATATATATATACTTTTTATCAGGCAAGGGAGTGGTTTATTGTGCTGTAAAACAAAGTGTTATTGGTAAACATGTTAAATTCACATCCCTTCCCCCATCAGTGTGACATTCGAGCTGGTCTTACCCTACTTAGTAGCTGGCATAATAATATAACCCTTCATCATCATCATCATCATCATCATTTTCTTTTGGTTTTTCCCATTAGGGGTCACCACAGTGGATCATCTGTTTCCATTTATTCCTGTCCTCTGCATCTTGCTCTGTCACACCAACCACCTGCATGTCCTCTCTCACCACATCTATAAACCTTATCTTAGGCCTTCCACTTTTCCTGTTACCTGGTAGCTTCATCCTTAGCATTTTTTCCAGTATACTCAACATCCCTCCTCAGCACATGTCCAAACCAACGTAATTGTGCCTCTCTGGCTTTGTCTCCAAACCTTCCAACCTGGGCTAACCCTCTAATATACTTATTCCTGATCCTGTCCACCCTCGTTACACCCAGTGCAAATCTTAACATCTTTAACTCTGCCACATCCAGCTCTGATACCTGCCTTTTTGTCAATGCCACTGTCTCCAACCCATATAACATAGATGGTCTCACTACCCTCTTGTAGACCTTCCCTTTCACTCTTACTGGTACTCATCTGTCACAAATCACTCCTGACACTCTTCTCCACCCACTCCATCCTGCCTGTACTATCTTCTTCACCTCTCTTCCACACTCACCATTACTCTGAACTGTTGATCCCAAGTATTTAAACTCATCCACCTTCGCCACCTCTACTCCTTGCATCCTCACAATTCCTCTGTCCTCCCTCTCATTCACACACATATAGTCTGTCATAGTCCTGCTGACCTTCGTTTCTCTTATCTGTAGAGCATATCTCCATCTCTCCAGGGTCTCCTCCATCTGTTCCCTACTCTCACTACAGATCACAATGTCATCTGCAAACATCATAGTCCACGGGGACTCCTGTCTGATCTCATCTCTCAACCTGTCCATCACCATTGCAAATAAGAAAGGGCTCAGAGCTGATCCTTGATGTAACCCCACCTCAACCTTAAACACATCTATCACTCCCACAGCAGACCTCACCAATGTCACACTACCCTCGTACATATCCTGTACCACTCTTACATACTTCTCTGACACTCCTGACTTCCTCATACAATACCACAACTCCTCTGTAGGCACCCTGTCATATGCTTTCTCTAAGTCTACAAAAACACAATGCAACTCCTTCTGACCTTCTCTGTACTTCTCCATCAACACTCTCAGAGCAAACATCGCATCTGTAGTGCTCTTTCCCAGCATGAAACCATACTGCTGATCACTAATCATCACATCCCTTCTTAACCTAGCTTCCACTACTCTTTCCCATAACTTCATGCTGTTACTGATCAATTTAATCCCTCTGTAGTTATTACAGCTCTGCACATCACCCTTATTCTTAAAAATCGGTACCAAAACACTTTTTCTCCATTCCTCAGGCATCCTCTCACTTTCCTAGATTTCATTAAACAATCTGGTTAAAAACTCCACTGCCATTTCACCTAAACACCTCCATACTTCCACAGGTATGTCATCTGGGTCAACAGCCTTTCCATTCTTCATCCTCTTCATAGTTATCCTTACTTCCTCCTTGCTAATCCATTGCACTTCATGATTCACTATCCCCACATCATCCAACCTTCTCTCCCTCTCATTCTCTTCATTCATCAGCCCCTCAAAGTACCATCTGCTCAACACACTCTCCTCGCTTGTGAGTATGTTTCCCTCATTATCCTTTATCACCTTTACCTGCTGCACATCTTTCCTAGCTCGGTCCCTCTGTCTAGCCAATCGGTACAGGTCCTTTTCTCCCTCCTTAGTGTCCAACCTTTCATACAACTCTTCATATGCCTTATCCTTAGCCTTCATCACCTCTCTCTTTGCCATGCACCTCATCTCCTTATACTCCTTCATCTCTCTGACAATCCCACTTCTTCTTTGCCAACCTCTTTCTCTGTATACTCTCCTGTACTTCCTCATTCCACCACCATGTCTCCTTGTCATCCTTCCTCTGTCAAGATGTCATACCAAGCACCTTTCTAGCCATCTCCCTTACTAGCTCTGCTGTAGTTACCCAGCTATTTGGTAACTCTTCACTGCCACCCAGTGCCTGTCTTAACTCATTCCTGAACTCCACCTCACAATTACCCTTTTTCAATTTCCACCATTTAATCCTTGGTGCTGCCCTCACACTCCTCCTTCTCTTCTTGATCACCAACGTCATCCTAAAACCACCATCCTATGCTGCCTAACTACACTTTCCCCGGTCACCACTTTACAATCTCCAACACACACACACACATGCTCTGCACATCACCCTTATTCTTAAAAATCAGTACCAAAACACTTTTTCTCCATTCCTCAGGCATCCTCTCACTTTCCAAGATTTCATTAAACAATCTGGTTAAAAACTCCATGGCCATTTCACCGAAACACCACCATGCTTCCACAGGTATGTCATATGGGTCAACAGCCTTTCCATTCTTCATCCTCTTCATAGCTATCCTTACTTCCTCCTTGCTAATCCATTGCACTTCATGATTCACTATCCCCACGTCATCCAACCTTCTCTCCCTCTCATTCTCTTCATTCATCAGCCCCTCACTGTACTCTTTCCATCTGCTCAACACACTCTCCTTGCTTATGAGTATGTTTCCCTCATTATCCTTTATCACCTTTAACTGCTGCGCATCTTTCCTAGCTTGGTCCCTCTGTCTAGCCAATTGGTACAGGTCCTTTTCTCCCTCCTTAGTGTCCAACCTTTCATACAGCTCTTCATATGCCTTATCTTTAGCCTTCGTCACCTCTGTCTTTGCTGTGCACCTCATCTCCTTATACTCCTGTCTACTTTCTTCATCTCTATGACAGTCCCACTTCTTCTTTGCCAAACTCTTTCTTTGTATACTCTCCTGTACTTCCTCATTCCACCACCATGTCTCCTTGTCGTCCTTCCTCTGTCCAGATGTCATGCCAAGCACCTTTCTAGCCATCTCCCTTACTAGCTCTGCTGTAGTTACCCAGCTATTTGGTAACTCTTCATTGCCACCCAGTGCCTGTCTTAACTCATTCCTGAACTCCACCTCACAATTACACTTTTTCAGTTTCCGCCATTTGATCCTTGGTGCTGCACTCACACTCCTCCTTCTCTTCTTTATCACCAACGTCATCCTAAAAACCACCATCCTATACTGCCTAACTACATTTTC
>NC_056725.1:381795700-381930700 GCF_019279795.1 Protopterus annectens
CCCTATAAATCAACCCTGGCATCTCCTGGCAGGATAAAATCCCCACCTCTGTCAGTACTCCCAGAGCATACCACAGCACCAGCTGCCAGTGTAGTGCTACCTGATGTGGAGGTTCCAGGTAGTGCAGAGGCAGCAGAGGCAGTGCTGCCAGGTTGGGTCCACATATGCTTGGTCCAATTTTACTGATTATGTTAACAGCAGGGCATTTATGCCACTTGTGTTGAAATTAAATTATATAATATTTTTAAAGGATTTTACTATATATTTCCTGCTTGTGGTATTTGAACCCACAACGTCTGACTACAGTATTAGACTTAACTCCTACAGTTGGCTTGTGCTACAGATTGAAGCATGCATGCTTGCTTTTACAATTAGGATATGCATGCTTACTTTGCTACAACTGCATTGAAAATAAATAAGTTAGGTAAAAGAATAGTTCTGTTGGGCTGCATACATACACCTTGCTTCCCTCAGTTTCCTTACATTCTCAGCATGAGCCTCTCTAGTCACCATAATCTCTGCATTGGCTGTGGAATAAAGAGAAGAGAACAAGAGAAAAAACATTATGCATACCAGTCTTGCCTATATGCAGCTTTCCATCTACTATAAATTCTCTTTATCAGTATACTTACACAACTGCGGGATGTTATCAGTCCTGAACTCATCCAGCCACTGGTTGAGTGTATCCCTCTTGCACCTTTTCAGGTCATCAAAATGATGCCTGGACTGTTCTCCAGTGCATGGAATGCTAGCCTCACTGGAAAAAGCAAAACATATAACAATGTATCCTTTTTTTAAATTGGGAATGTCTGCATCCTGTCTGCAGGTGTTCTGTCTGCTTTACATGTGGGCCATTAGTCCAGGTTTGTTTGATAGTAATTGATACACAAACGTAAGAAGCAAAGCTTTAAAAAAAATCTGTAAAATAACAGTACAAAATAAATGCTAGTATACATAAAATATGTCTACACAAGCCTGGATTTGAACTCTCACACTAATGAGCCTACAAAACACAGTAAGGGTGTCTTATCCCTCTTTGCCACAGAAACAGCTTTGCAGCAGGAATAAAAATCATTGCACATACAAGCAAGTCCAAAATCATCCACAGTAATAACAAGACATATGGCACGTGTACACTTCAGATTTGTTTATACTCGTGTTATTTTCAGATGTAGTGCAATGAGTGATCACACAAACATTTATGACTATTGTTTGCAGAAGTGCATCTCTATCTTGTCTTTGAATGGTGTTCATTTTTCTCTTATCTGTGCAGTAGTGTGACAAATTATGTATGTAAGGCATTTTGTGTCATTGCCCTTAAAATGTGTGAGAATATTAAATGGCAATAATATACAGTTTTTAACAAATGCAGGGCAGATTGGATGTTACCAAACCGAAACTGTGAAATGTGTGCTGCTTACTTGCATTTAAAACCTTGATACAATTACTTCTATACTTTGTAAGTCTAACCTGGCTGACATACCCACTGGAGGTAAGGGAGTCTAAACTGCTGTTGTGTTTCCCTTCTCCCTACCAGTAATCATTTACATCTGCAATCCATTAGCAACAAACACTGATGGAGTGCCTGCACTATGTTTACACTTGCTACACTGAGCCAAGAATTTCGGATTCAGTAATTCTAAGGAGTTCACACCTTGTTTGCATCTTCACCATGCTCACAGTCCTGAATCCACACCATAAAAAGGGAACCATGTAGCTAGGCAACCTGAATGTGGAGAAATGTTTATGTGGATAACAGAGAAAAAGTTTGCTATTACTTTGGTTTTATCTGCACAGAAGACTACTTACCTTGATAATGTATGATTGCATTTTTCAGTTATATACTGGATTTGCTCACATGTTACTAGGAAAAAAGTATACACATATATATGAACTTCTTAGAAGTTTACTGATGGCATAGACATTTTTGTCAGGGCATTTTACTTTCTGAACTGCACAGCCTTATTAACTTTAACAACAACTGTTTATGTTGCAACTGTTTCTCTTTATACTCTCCTATTGTTATTTCAGTGAAATGTAAATGTACTGTATTGTCAATGATACAGGATGGCCCAAAGACACCTCTAGGGGAGTGCTGGGCACAGGTGGAGGTAACTGGCAACTATGTAAAAATGACTGTTATGTGGCAAATGTGTACACATGTCTTTGGGAAAGTTTGTTTGATAGCATTTATAACAATTTACTGCTGTTTTATCCCTTTGTTTTGTACAAAAATGTCATTTGCTTTTTGTTATGGAGGTGGGAGGCCAAGTTCCGTTTCTGTATTGGCACAAACAAAATGTTTTTATATTGGTTTGCTTTTCTATTGTCACTTCTTGTTTTGGTTTGTGTATGACTGTGATATGTTGCAACCACATAACTTCTTTATATTTGTAGAACTGAAAAAGGTTCTTGTTTCTCCAGTTGGTAATATTGATAAACTAATAATATGTGTTATATCTAAGCAGGACTTTTATTTGTGATATTTATATGTAATATATATCTTTTGTGTTTTATGTCACCTAGGACTAGGGCACCCAAGCATGCTAACCCCTGCAAACCCCACTTCAGTGACTCAGAAAATGATGTCATCATCCAAGCATTTCAGCAACATGGTGCCTTTCTGCTTGAGAGAGGACATGAGGATGTCTGGAAGAATGCAAATTTCGAACCAGATGGTAAACAAAATGAACACTGTTGGGGAATGCAGAAAAATATATTATCAGGTATGTCATAAGGCCACTGACATGATTTCATTGGGCTGGAGGAGAGCAGCTGCAGTGGACCATGGACAGCTTGCTACCGGGGGGGGGGGGGTCCTGCTACACAGCCACCATTGACTTCAAATGAAAATTCCAGTCTACTGCCAGGGATCCAGAGAGCTCAGTGGAAAGTGCACAACAGCATGTGACTGATGTTGGTGCTTGTGTTTCAGGGAGGATAATTATGTCCCAGGAGGAGCTTTCTGGTAGGCTTATCTACATCAATTTTTAAATATTTCTTGTAGAGTAAAATATTGAAAGCAATACTTAAGTTGGTTTAATAATTTTTTGGGGAGTGGAACTAGTTATAGATTGATACAGTTAACAAAACATTCTGTGCATCCAGTACACATGGGCTTGGGGTGGATGTGTCATCCAGGTTTCAGTTAAATGTATTGTTAATGGACATATAAAAGCCAACATTCCTCCCTCCCCCTGTGTTATTGTTATTGTGATGATGATGTCCTTACAGTTTGCTTAACTTCTTCCAGGACCATCCACCCTAGCAACTGGGACTCATCTGCACATGGTAAACCAAATATTTTTATTTCAGTACTGATGAGCATTTCATAGAAATATTTGTTTATCCATATGCATGAGGTGGGTGCCAGGACTGTGTGTGTGTACATCTAACAGTGGGACCACGTTTGTTAGATTATATTGAATTACTGTAATAGTGTAGCTATTAATTTCTTTCCTGTGTTTGCTGCTTATTATCACAGGTGATCCTGACAGTGGACTCCTACCACCTGATGTCAGTGTATCTGCAGACTCTGATGATTATGATGGCTAAACACTGGCACAGTCTGGGGGTGCAGAGATTGAATCTGACACTGATGTTGACATTCAGCCATTCCCTGTAATTCTGTCGGACACAGCCAGTAGGTCTACACAAACCCATTCCAGTAATACCTCAGATATTGAATAGGTGGAGGGTGAGACACTTGATCTGGGGAGTGTGGTTACTGTGTCAGTGTGGTTACTGTGTCTACAGTGCCATCTGGCTCTAGCCAAAGTGTGGGTGAGGTGCCATGCAGGAGGATTGTTAGGGGTGCTTGGAGAAGGCCTGCTGTCAATCCTCCACCTGATCCAGGGGTGTCTTTCCGTGCCACCCAAAGTATGTTTAGGGCCATCACAGAGGCAAAGGCATGTTCCAATAGGGTCTCCAAGGAAATGCTTAGTGTTGTAGATGTGTTACAGGCTGACATGCATGACTGCCTCCACAGTGTTGCAGATTCAGTGGATTGGACGAATAACACTTTAAAATGTATGATGTCTGTGATGGAATGTCTGCTGGGAGGAGGACCGCATCCTTGTGGGCGTAAGTCAGACGATGTGGCTGTGCCTGATTACACTGCTGTACTGGCACTACTTCAACTGCTCCATCAATGGCAGAGGTGTTTAAACCCACATGTGGCAGGCCATGGGGTAGTGGTCCTGGGCATACTCGTGAGGAGAGCTCATCCAGCAGACATCAGTCATGTTCAGGTATCAGCAGTGCTTCTGACCATAGGCATGGACATGCCAGTGCAACTCCTGGCAGAGCCAGTTCTCAGGGTCAGGAGCAATAACAATGACCTGTCACCTCTACTATGTATGGCTCACAGCTGTCCTACATATCAGGATGTAGAGCTAGCACAGTGCTTGGCTGTGTTCTTGCAGACACACACCAATTTCACCTAGAGTGCCCATACAGACACAGACACATAATTGCATTCTGTCTCAGTGGTCATTTGATACTTTATCCAAATGTTTGCCTGTTTCTCTTACTTATTCACATGCACTCACTACCTTTTGTGTCAGCATAGGCCTCCTGCCCCCTCCCCCCCACCCTAACATCCTGTGCAAATGATGATAACTGTGCCATATCCTTGTTTCCTATCTTTTGGATTTAGGGATACATAAGTCTTTTGTCTGATGCTTGGAGTGCATAGCTGACTTAGTGCTTAGTATATCTGTTTTTGTGATGCTGTTTTGCAAATTGTAGTACTTTCTTACAGGTTTTTGTAATGTGTACATCCCTCCCAAACTCTTAGACCAACAAAGCTGGACTAAGCCACAATTAAAAGTGTGACAAAGGCCCAACAATGGGGAGAGATTTTAAATATTGTGATTGTCACTTTTGTGTTGGTACATGAATCAATGAGTCTTCGTGGGTCCTGTTTAAGTAGCTTTATTCTATACAAACACATTACTGTAGAGGCTTATTGACTATGACTAAGTAACTTATATAGAAACTAACTACTGCGATCGTACATGCTCACTCACTGGCTGCTTCTACAAAATCCCTAGGGATTGCATGTGTCTGGAATTCATACATGCACACACAGCCTCACATGCTTCTTAAAGACATAGCACACACACGTTACACTCTGATCTACAGTGATCTTACAAACTTAGTTGATGGAATAACAGGTTTTGCATTACTATTTTTAAGTTTGCTCTGAGGGATATGAAGTCAAAAACTGAAATGTGTGTCATTATTTACTAACTTCATTCTTTAATTATTTGCCATTACAAACATATGAGGCCAAAATGTGGATATTGCATGAAAATCTGTAGATTTTACACTTAAGACCTAGTACTTAATAGAGGACACATGTATTCACATAAGTCAGAGCTGTCACATCTTGATGTAATTGCTATAAAAATCATCCACCTTATACTTACATTACCAGGTAACAGTATGCAATAATATGCCATTTGGATTCTTAGACATTTATTTTTCTATTTCAGGTTCAACACTTACCTTGGAAATCCAGCAGTTGCAAGAGTTTTAGTTCAGGTTTGACTCTGTCTGATGCTAGCAGTACACAGTCATTATGTGGGTTAGTAAAGGTTGTGAGCATTGCCTGGCATCAATGTTATTGTATGTATGTATGTGCTTTGGATGAAGGTTTTAGCCCCTTAGGTGGTGAGAATTTGTGTTATCCATTGCCTCTTGGCCAGTGAGAGGCCATATTGTGGACTTCTAAGTCTACCTACACCCACAGCAGCTGCTGGTTTCCCCCTCTGACTCCTCACCTGCGTGTGGCTGTGGTGACCTTGTCAGTGTTGGTGAGATGTATGGCCCTTCCCCTTGCAGTTCCTGCTGAAGCTGTTTTCTCAGGATAATGTTGCATAACATGGCACAGATGGTGAATATTTCAGCAGATGTATGGGGATTGTACTGCTGGGCACTCGCAGAAGTATCTATTCTCCAGAACTGTAACTTCAGCAACCCAAGCACACCCTCTGTGATATTTCTTGTTTGAGCATGTGCCTCATTATAGAGTCCTTCAGTTGGTGTGTGTGCATTTCTGATGGGTGTCATCAGCCATGGTTCCAGTGTATAACCTGCATCCCCCAGTAAATGACCCTGTGGGATATCCCCTCTAGTAAACATCTCTACTGTTGACAGTTGTGCCAGATATGTGAGTCATGGTAACTGCCTGGGTTGCCAGCAAACACAGTCAAGATGATTCCCTTAGCATTACACACAACTTGTCAGTTAATAGAATAAAAGTCCTTTTTGTTTATATAGATCCTTCCCTGGTCCCCAGTTGGTGCTTTAATTTCTACATGTGTACCATCTGTGGCACCCGGACTTCAGGGTAGTGTGTTACAGGGTAGAACTCCTGCATAGTTCTGGCTCTGTCCTCAGTTGTACAGGGAAAATATATGTACTCACTGGCATTTTGCAACATAGCATTCAGGAATTGATGGAGGATCCTGAATGCTAATGCCTGTAACACCCCTAGCATATCTTCTGTTGGTCTCTGGAATGTTCCTGTAGCTAAAAAAAGTGCTACACATACCTTAGTCTCTACTGGTATCAGTTCCCCTTAGTTTGCCCTTGCTGTTAGTTGAGGATGTCATAGGTTGCAGAGTTCTTATAGTGTGTCTCTATCCACCATGTAGCACTCTATAATTTCCACCTCTTGCAGACTATGAAAAGTTAAATGGGGTTTAAAAACCCTTCTCCTTCTTGGCCATGGTCTATTAGCAGCAGCATAGACATGTGCCTGCTGCACATACAGCAGCCCCTAACATTCTTCCCGTGTAGCCTAGTTTCTGTGGTTGTATTCCAATAGGTTTTGGAATTTGCAGGGAAAACCAGCACTGAGTCTACATGGTTGCTTTATAGCTTGTTGAATAGCTCCTCCATCTTGGATTGGTTGGTTAGCATGCAATTCAGCTGCTTATGCTGTAATTAGCATGCCACAATGTTTACCGTATTTGTGTGGCTCTACACGGCATGTAGTGCTGCTTACTGAGCACAAAATGGCGTGGTATCAGCACAACACACACACAGTTTTAGCGGACAGTGTAGGTTTTATTGAATCTGCACCAATATGTAAATTCTGTCTCGGATCCTCCTTAAGTCCATAACTTCCATTCCAAATGTTCTCATGCATATTTTCATAAATCTACCCTGTTTTGTTATACTTTCTGTTCTAGATCCCCCAGATACAGGTTCCTGTCCCACCTGTGAATAATATTCTTTGCTGAAAGGCAGTTGTCTCTCCCATAATTCGCTTAATCTCCTTAATAGTAGTTTTAGGTAGGTGGGATATAAATACATGCCAATGTAATCCTTCATCCCTGCTCCTATGTGCTAGGCTTGTAAAGGCTCCAGGGCAATTAGCCTAGTACACACCTATGAACCTATAATCACAAATCTATCATTGTTATCTTCTCCTCTTCTGTGTCTATTGGAGCCCCTCTCACAATCAGTATCATTACCACTCTTTTCCTTTGCCCCCAGTACTCTGCTGAATATCAATTCTGAAATTGTTTGTCAAATTCACATGCTCATTTCTATCCTTGTGTGTCTCCTGTAACATTACTGTTTGCACCCCACACTTTAATACTCTTTGCTTCTTGTACATATCTACAATGCCATTCACATTCCATGGTATAGGTAATAAGGCAGTAATTCTGACAAAGAGCTATTACTTTCACATATTGTACAGGAGTGTTTGTTTTTAATATGTTTCCAACTTACAAATATTAAGGCTAATTTTATTTGCAATTGCGGCTTCTCATCTCTGTTTGAAAACATATTGCATTTCTTTTCACTTCAATAACAATACTCAGGAAACAAAACACATTTGCAAAATGTTGCCTGTATGAAATCAGCACACAGATCACAGATGCACTAACTTTGCGCATATCTGACCAACTGATTTCACACAGCAGCTGCAAGCATGCCTTTTAATATAGAATTGTACATTGTCACTTCAGACTTCTTGTCATTGTCCAATGAAATATGAATTCTGAATGTTTTTTCCATAAGTACAGACTAGTGTTATAGGTCTAATAACATTATCAAGTGTCAAAAAACTTTTTATTTTTATAAAAGGTCCTTTATAATTTATATCCCTTAATATAACCATCCTGGAAGTTTTGTTTCTAGATATTACAAACTTCCAAACTTACAACCGTAAGCTTACCGCAGTGAACATTTTGTTGTCTTGTTCCTTTACTAAACCTCAACATTTTAGACCAGATTTGCAAAATGCCAGCTGCAGAACCTTATCTCTTGGTCAGTACATTTATATCTTAAATGCGATTTTCAGATCGGAAACCTAATGTTGCACAGTTACTGTAAAATCACCTTACAAGGTAGTGAACATGATGTTTCTTTATACTTTATGCCATAGACCCAGGAGGTGTTATATTGTAAGAAAAGTCCTAGATTATTTATTGGTTTATTTGTTTATTTACTATTTTATTTACTTACATTTCTTTACTGGAAATCTCCAACTGGGAAGACTTCTTTATGTGGCTTTCCAGGACAAAAGCTCTAGTATAAAAGCAGGGAAGTACATGTTTTTTACATATAAGGTGCTATAAAAAGTAAAATTTACAAAAAGGTGTAGTAAACAAGGACATATAGCAAACAGGTGTGACTGTCAGAATATATCACAAAGATGGCATTAGCTTTGTAAAAAGTTATTGGCGTCTTTACTCCCACAAGGGACAGAATGACTGAAGTAATATAATTGTACATATAAGAGATTTTATTAAGTATAAATGATAACGTCAGATAAATGGAACTATGGAAGGTGCATGCACATGAAATTTGAACCATGTCACCTAGACAAGATATGCACATATTGGAATTACGTGTATTATGTGTATATCATAACAAGTGCAAAATTATCAGGAATTCTAATGTGCGAATTACTTAAGAAGGCGGGCTAGGTGTATGAGAACAACTAGAAACATTGATAATGCATACATTAGGTAAGACTAGACTGTGAGATGTGAGGGTAAGTGCATTACATAATACTACATTGATAATAGATAAACTTTCAATGCAGCCTTAAAGACCTTCTTTTCTAGTTTCAGCTTTAATTTCTAGGGAGCCCTATGGCAGAATTTCCCCAACAGAAGCATTGTGTTTGAGAAACATAAATTCAACTCTAAACAGAAAGTACAGTTGTGCACACTTACCATAAATGTAGATGTTCGAGTGTATTCACTGTTTCAGTCATCACATTTGGGTTATCCCTGCCAGGGTAGTCGGTCGGCCTGAATATCAGAGACTTAGTATTTCTGTGTTGGTTGCTGTCACATGAGGACTGACGTCAGTGGTATAAAGGAAGGCATCCAACGGCATTACATCAGTTTTTCTTGCCCTAACCTGTCAGGACCCCCCCAAAGTAGGAGGCCAGGCTCTGGTGGTAGAACCCCACCAGTGGAAAATAAATACCAATATGTCCCTTGTAAGGAAAGGAGAACAACAAGAAAAAAAAGGAAGAAAAAGAGAAGTCAGGGGGATGGAGGGAGGGAAACCAGGACTGCAACAGTGAATACACTCGAACATCTACATGTATGGTAAGTGTAAACAACTGTACTATGTTCTTCATGTTTCACTGTTGCAGTCATTACATTTGGGTAGATTCCCAAAGCTGAGGAAATGGCTGGAGGCAGTCCAGGAAGCTAGGGGCTGGCTAGCATGCCCTGCAAGACTGCTGAGGCAAACCCTGCCCTGGATTTGGAGAAGAGAAGCAAGTGGTAATGCTTGGTAAAAAATATGAACAGATGTCCAGGTGGCAGCCTCCAGGATGTCCCTGGTGGGGACTCCTCTGAGGAAAGCTGCCAGAGGTGGAGGCTGCTCTGGTGGAGTGTGTCCTGATCCCCCTGGGGGGAGGCTTGCCATGCTGTTTGTAGCAGAAATTAATGCAGTGTGCTATCCATCTGGAAATGGTTTGCTTGGAGATGGCTCTGCCTTCTGCCACTGAAGCAAAGCTAACCAGCAATTGGTCAGACTTTCTGAAGGGTTTAGTCCTGTCCAGATAGTATCTGAGCTGTCTGTGCACATCTAGAGAGTGCAGAATCCTTTTCCCCTTGTTTTGGGGGTTAGGAAAGAAAGTGGGTGAATGGATGGACTGGTTGAGAGCCACACTGGACACCACCTTGGGCATGAAGAATGGATTAGTTCTGAGGACTATCCTGCCTGCATGGAAGATGATGAAGGTTTCCACAGCTATGAGTGCTTGCAGCACAGTGACTCTTCTGGCTGAAGTGATGGCCAGGAGGAAGGCTGTCTTCCAGGAGAGAAATTTTAGCTCTGCAAAAGAAGCTGGTTCAAAAGGGGGCAGGGTGAGCTTTTCCAACACAAAGTTAAGGTCCCAAACTGGTGTTGGTGCCCTTCTGGGGGGCCTCAAGTTGCTAGCCCCTCTGAGGAACTGTTTAATCAGAGGGTGTGAAGAAATAGGCTGCTCAGTAGGAAAATGAGCAGAAATAGCAGAGGCATGAATTTTTATAGAGGA
Source organism: Protopterus annectens (assembly GCF_019279795.1). Taxonomy (NCBI): domain Eukaryota; kingdom Metazoa; phylum Chordata; order Ceratodontiformes; family Protopteridae; genus Protopterus; species Protopterus annectens. The sequence goes on from NC_056725.1 coordinate 381,806,226, forward strand.
GAAAGAGAGACCACTATGTAGTAGGTCAGCAAAGTAATTCAGGATGAGAGGGATGGAGGGCTGTGACATATTGACCCCCTTAGCCTGGATCCAGGTGCAGAACCTTTTCCATTTATCTGCATAAGACTTTCTGGTGCAAGGGCGTCTGGCCTCTTGGATAATATCCAGAACCTGTTTGCTGAGGATGGCAGATTGGTCAGGGGTTAAGGTATAAGCCAAGCTTCCAAACTGAGGGTCTCCAACTGGGGGTGCATGAATTCCCCTTTCCTCTGGGTTAGGAGGTTTGGAATCTGAGAAAGATTCCATGGAGGCTGTGGGGACAGACTGCGCAGCAAGGGGTACTACTGCAGTCTGGGCCAGTCTGGAACTTTGAGAATGGTCCTTGTTTTTTCCTCGCTTATTTTGAGCAGTACCCTGGGAATGAGAGGTAGGAGAGGAAAGGCATAGACCAAGAGGTTTACCCAGGGGAAGGACAGGGCATCCACTTTTAAAGCCATGCAGTGATGCTCCCTGGTGCAGAATTTGCTGACCTGATAGTTGGTGTGGGAGGCAAAGAGGTTGACCTCCAGGATTCCCCATTTCTGAGCTATTACGAAGAAGGTGTTTCTGTTGAGCTGCCACTCGTGGGGGTCCAAGAGCTTTCTGCTTAATTGATCTGCCAGAGAGTTGAGAGAGCCTGGCAGGTATTGTGCTAACAGGTGTATTTGCATGGAAGAGGCTATGAACCAAAGGGTCATGGCCAGCCTGCACAGTGGGTGAAGTGAGTCCTTCCCTGCTTGTTGATGTACCACATCACAGTGGTGTTGTCTGTTTTGATCAGGAGAATCCCTGGAGAGAGAAGGGGTTTGAAAGCTATCAAAGCCTGCTGCACAGCCAACATCTCTTTTTGATTGATGTGAGGGAGAGTTGCTGGGGGTTCCATTGGTCCTGTATGCACTTGCCATCCAGGTGTGCACCCCAAGTGTAGTCTGCTGCATCTGTGGTGAGGGTCTGGGTGGTGGGGTGTGGGGAGAATGGCAGTCCCTTGTTGTGGGAGCAGGCTGTTGCCCACCAAAGAAATTCCTTCCTCAGGCAAGGAATAATAGGCAGAAGAGTTTCCAGATCTTAAGAGCGTTGACACCAAAGGCTCTTTAGGTACCACTGAAGTTTCCTCATATGCAGTCTGGCATATGGAATGAGGAGTATGCAAGATGCCATGACCCCCAGGGCTTGCAGGATTTCCCTTGCAGAAAGCTGGGGTCTGGTGGCCAGTTGAGAGAAGTAAGCTGATAGGAAAAGTAGTTTCTCTGGTGTAAGGCATGCCATCTGGGATGCTGTGTCTAGGCTTGCTCCCAGGAAGATTATCCTATTGGTGGGCACCTGTTTGGATTTCTTTTCGTTGATTGTGTACCCTAGGGAGGTTAGTTGGTCCTTTACAAAGGCCTGGTGTTTGAGCAGCTTTTTTTGGCTGTCTGCCTGAGTAAGGCATTCATCTAAGTAGGGGTAAATTTGAATATTTCTTTGTCTGCAAAAGGCAATGGTCGGAGCCAGGCATTTTGTGAAAACTCTGGCAGCAGTAGATAAGCCAAAGGGAAGTGCAGAGAACTGAAAGGGTTGAGATCCTGCCCTGAAGCGGAGATATTTTCTGCAAGATTCCCTGATAGGAATGTGGAGGTAGGCCTCTTTTAGGTCCAGGGTGATTAGCCAGGCGTCCTTGGAGAGCATGGGTAGCAGCTGCTGGAGGGTGAGCATTTTGAATTTTGGGATCACCAGAAAGGTGTTTAGAATGGATATATCTAGGATGGGGCACCAGGTGCCCTCTTTTCTGGGCACCAGAAAAAGTCTGGAGTAGATGCTTTGGCCTATCTGTTCTGCAGGAACGTGCTCTACTGCCCCCAAGGAGAGCAGGGAATGTATTTGTTTTTTTTTTGTTTGGGAACCCTTTTGTGTTTGGAAGGGTGTGGAAGGAGAATTTGTACCCCTGAGACACAATGTTCAGAACCCATTGGTCCTTGATAATGGTGGCCCAGGTGCTTGAGTGAAAGGAGAGTTTTCCTCCTAGGGGTATGTGAAGGTGGCCAGAGGGGAGGTTGGGAAGGGGCGAGTCATTGTGAGTTCTTACCATAAGGGGTGGCTTAGAATTCCCTGGTTTTGAAGTGGAGGTAGTCCACTGCTTATATCTCTGCAACCCCTGGGGCTGCTGTCTGGGGGGTCTGTTTCCACGGGGCCTAGGCTGACCCTGTCTACTCGGAGCAGGAAAAGACCAGTGCTCGGAGGGAAAATGCCTGCTGAACCTAGGGGGCTGGACCTGTAAGAAATCTTTAACAGTCTGCATAGATTTTGCTTTTTCTTTCATCTTTTTTAAGACCTCTTCTGCTTTAGTGCCTAACAAGTTATCTTTGTGCAAGGGTGCATCCAACAATTTTGATTTGACATGGTCTGGCAGGGGTTGTTTCTTAAGCCATGCATGTCTTCTAATGACAGATCTGGTGACTGCTGCCCTGCAAGAAGCTTCTAGGGCATCAAAACCACAGTGCAAAGTGTGTTTAGTTACTTGACCAGCAGAATGCATTAAGTCCTGTAAATCTTTAGATTCTGCCCATGCAGAAAAGGAGGAAATTTTTTGTTTAAGGAGTTCCAAGGTATGTTGCTGATACTTAAGCATATGGAACTGACAATTTAGTGCCCTGATAGCAAGAGCAGCTGAGGTGTATACTTTTTTACCCCAGCTGTCTAGTGCTCAGGAATCCCTGTCTGAGGGGGTGGGATTCTTAGCTCAGGTTGCTTTAATCCCTTTAGGCCCTTGAGTAATGACCCCAGGGTCAGCTGTTGGATGTTTAAAAAGATATTTGTGTGAGTCAGGGACTCTGTAGTACCTGTCTGATTTTCTGGGAGCAGGAGGGAGGCCATCTGGAGTCAAGCTGGATTCAAGGAAGACATCATCCACCACATCTAGGACTCGGGGGATGGCTAAGGGCCTGTGTTGTGGAAGGTCCAGGAACTCTCTGAGTCTCTTTTTAGACTGTGGGTAGTCTTAACTCTCCCATTGGAAATGCTCTCTTAAGGTATGCAGGGTTTCCCCAAAGGAAAAATCCTCTGGGTGATAGGCTGAAGGAATGGACTCCTCTACATCAGAATCCTCATATGTGGAGAGGGGCTGCATGTCTTCATAGTCTGATGCATCGGATTCATCTGACTCTTGTTCAGACAAAACTACTGGAGACAGATCTCTTTTTCTTTTTGAGGGAGTGGCTTGGCTTCCCCTATTCAGTATGATAAGGTCTTCTGCCATTTTAAGCATTTGAGACTGAGGCAAGGTTGCAGGTGCCTGAGAATGGGTAGTTGGTTTCTTTGGTGTGGTTCTACTCCTGGATCTAAGGAACTCGGTTGTTTTTGAAAGAACAGTAGCAGTGCAGGAAGGCATTGGTTTATGTCGGGATTCCGTGTTGTGAAGGACTTCCTCGGAAGCCGGTGTCTGCACAACGGCTCTGGACCCAACCAAGGTAGAGACGACTACAGGATCCTTAGACGAAGAAGAGTTCTGTGGCATACCGAATTTTGAAAGGGTCTCGGTAGTGGCCTGCGTATTAACTGAAGCGGGCATCAGGGGCTGGGAAAGCTCCTCACTGAGATCCAGAGGACTGATGACCAGCTTAACGACAGCATTGTCGAAAGGTTTGGTCATGTGCTGTCTGTCTCTGTCTTTATCTTTACATTTTTTGGAAGATCTGCTGTTGGATGATTTACCAAAGACATGTCAGAATTCGGGGACTGTAAATGGAAATATCTGGCTACAATAACGGCCTGACAATGAATAGTTCTGGCATTAAAGCACAGAAGTGACAATGAGGGACGTCATGGTCTGGGCCTAGACAAGTGATGCAGTAAGTGTGGAAGTCCCGGTGTGGTATTTGCTTTCCACAGGTGAGACAATTATTAACTTTCTCTGACATCGGTTAGTGCAAGAAAAAAGGATCCCCAACGGGGTACTTAACTTTTGAAGACTTCAGCTTCAATTTGGAAACGAAACTCAGGTAGCGGCCAATTGGCACTCGTGCGAACTGCTTCTGCTTCAGGCTCCACGGCAAGAAATACTGATGTAATGGCGTCGGATGCCTTCCTTTATACCACTGATGACCTGATGTCAGTCCTCGAGTGACAGCAACTGATGCAGAAATACTAAGTCGCTGGTATTCAGGCCGGCTGAGGGCTACCCTGGCAGGGATGCCGACTTTCCCCTTACTGTGGTAGTGTTCAACAGAGCTGGGCAATTTAATGAGTAGAGAAATTTACAAATACATTTTGAAATAGTGGAGGGGCAACCAATGGCTGCATTCCAGCCACTGTAGGCTGCAGAGGGATGAAATGTGGTACATTCTGCTGAGGTGACCAGATGCAAACCTTGTTATTCTCTTATATATCTCTCACACATTTGCTGCAATGGTGACCAGATGCAAACCTCACTGTTCTGTTAAATGTCTATTCAGAGTTATGGCACTGTGTTTAATTTGGCAAACATTTCCTTGTAACTTTATTAGAATTGAACTTATTAAACCGGATTAGCAAAATACCATCTTTCTGACTTTGCAGATATCAACTTTCTATAAAATTTTATCCCAAAGCATTACTGAGTGCCAGAGATACGAGTCTATGTTTAATCTGGCAATCTTCATGGCTATACTTCAGGAGCAACTGCACTTTCAGTGCCCATTTCTACCCCCAAAAATGACCTGAGGGAGAAAATATTACTTCATGTAGCATGTGTGAAATCACTTTTTAATACAGAATTCTAAAATAATATTTCAGACTTCATGCTGCAAACTATAATCTGGTCATTATGAATGTTTTTTTCTCCATGTTAATGCTAACTACCAGCATTATGACTGTGGTTAACTTGCAATTATTCTATTTTAATGTTACATTTCCGAGTTTTTATACCAAATTTGGAACGTATCATCCCTGGTACCACATAATATTTCATAATATAATCTTATAATATGAGTATTCTGAAAATCTGTATTACTAAATGCCAAAGATATGAAACTGCAGACTATTTTTTCTGGCAACCATTGATTATAATTTAGTAAAGCTCAGTTTTTGCACAAGATTTGCAAAATGCTATCTATTATAACTCAGCTTCCTAACAGCGGCATTCTCCTTTTGTAACTCTATCCCCAAAGATAATTTTGGGCAGGGATTTTTATTTGGTTAGTGACTGAAAAATCATATTTTAATACAGAATTTTACAGACATTTCAGTATTCATAATATAATAAGTTTTGTCCTAAACTGTTACTACTGCAGTTATGAATTTGCTTTTAATTTAGCAGAAATGTTCTTGTACCTCTGCTAAGTTTTAGTATTTCTAGATTTAATTTGCAAAATGCCACCAATGCTACCTTACCACATGAGCAGCTTCATTGTCCATGTACCCCTGTTCCCCTTACAAATTTATGTTCAATGATTTTTGCTTAGGGTCTCTTTTTCTACCTCCTGAATTTATACTCATTGTTTCTTCTCCTGTGTCACCCACTCCCAATTCCCAATTTTATCTTAATTTCTTGGTATTCAGAGTTTCTGACCCCACCTTCAAATTCCCAGTTCAGAAATTAACCTTTAAAGAGTGTGACAGTGCTTATTGTTGGTGTCTTACAAGTCCATTTACTAGAATTTCTTCTTCATCCATTTGTTGTCTTCAGCATAAAGATCTGCTATGTGATGAGTTACACTAAATCCTTTATGCATATAGTCTTTGACTTAATCCTTTCTCTTGTTGTCTGGGTCATGGCTGAAAAAGGATTTGCTAGATTAGTCAATTTATGCACTTATCAAATAATTAAGTACATAATCATTTCTGCAAAAGCATTCAAAAGCTGTAGTGTACAGACATTCCCTTTTACCATTTTATGGCAAACATTTTGTTAGTAAACAAATTGTAATAACCATGCCTAGCTTTAACTGGCATAGATGTTTGAGTTCCAGCATGCTTTATATTAATATTCATGCTGTACAATATCTAACTGTGGGAAGAAGTTATATGCATAGTAAGAAGACAAAAACAACAGTTCAGAATCTGTTAATGCATGATAAAGCCACAGTGCGCATGGAGTTGCCAAACGTAGTTGGCACGCTGTATGATGTATACAGTGCACAAGCTGTGGTATAACCATGAGTTATACTGATGTCACATTGGCAGCTCCTCTCACCTCTCATTTTATAATTTAAACAGTGCTAATTATTTATTTAATTTTTTTGACTGGATCATCCCATGAGGTGTGGCCTATTTTTATACTGCTTAGGGGGAATTTGGCCAGGACACTGGAGACGTTCACTTACTGTTTTTGATAAGTGCTGTGGGATCTCATGCATCACATGAACTACCACCAACTCATGCAGATGGGACTGTGGTTTTATACCTCATCCAAATGACATCACTTAAGTGTGCAGCACACCCTATGGTGCACTACATAATCAGTATTGGAAAATGAATACCCTCTCATGGTGTGAGACTAGAACTCACAGCTTTTTGACCTTCTCAGCATCACAGGCAAGTGTACTACCCCTTCAGCCTCTGGGTACTATAAGAGAAAGATATAGTATGAGATTACATTAATTTGTGCACAACTAATAGTCCACATTTAAAAGTTCCCTAGAGCCATAAGCAGAGCAACACAAAATAGGCAGGTGGGGGGGGGGGGGGTAAGAGAACTTGAGGTTGCTTATCCTTTTATCTAGATTTATATTTTTTTACTCAAAGAAATTTTTATTAAAATTGTTTCCATATCTTCAAATAGATTGAACCATAAATAGCGAAACATAAAATAATATAACATAATCAACTAGTCAACTATTTACAAAAGAAATTATATACAATTGCCTAAGTATACAATATATAATATCATGTTTCCATATACAGTATGCAATTTGTATTAAGATCCTGTACTGACTAATCAGATCAGTTTGTTTTGTCCAATATTTCATCAACGTTCTGCCAATAAGTGATGTATGATGTCTTAGCAGTTCTTTTCTTTATGGTTGCTACTTCCATTCGAGACACAAAGACTGCGATTTTCTTGAAATCTTGAAAAGTTGGTGGTGCTTTATTCTTCCAGTAAGTTGTTATGGCTTTACGTGCAATGGTAAGCAATGTCCACAGTAAAGGATATTTTACTTTTGGGACACATTGTGGTATGGGTACATTAAACAAAACTAATGACTTAGTTCATTGAAAAGTATCATTAAAAATTGTTTGAAATAATTAATTTCAAGCCAGCATTTATTCAGTGAATGACAATCAAAAAACATGTGTTCTCAATCTGCTTTTGTATGCATTTTACATCTCGAACAATCAATATGTTTCTTATATATTAGTTCTAATCTATGAGGGGTTAGAAAGGATCTGTGTAGGAATTTACATGCATATAGTTCCCACTGAACTGACTTGGTGGTAAGGCTTTGTGATAAAAGGATAATTTATTTTTCATTTTTATCAGGATTCTTTTGATTAACCTGATTATAATAATTCCTATAACTATTATTAGTACAGTTCTTTGTTTCTTTAATTGTCTTATGAATTTTGGATAGACATCCTTGTCCTTTATAAGTATTATTTATTAAAATATCACAAGATCTATGAACTTAGGAATATTATTTTTAAAAGTTGTTGTCATCAGTTCCAGCTTATTTATGCTGTACTGTCTTATTTGTTGTACTGGTAGCCACAATTTATCATCTAACTCAAATTTCCTTTTGATTTATCTATTGTGAGTAATGTATTGCCATTGAGTATTTGATACCAATAAATCACTTACTTTTCTTTAAGCTCTTTAATTACATTTGAATCAAAGGTAGTTATATATTCTTGTGTACAAGCTATAGGATGTAATATAAAAAACATGTCTTTATATCTGGGTTCATGTTTATATATTTTCTAAACAGTATTATTGTTTCAGTAGCAATTATATACTTTGTTTTTATACTTTTATTAAATATTATGTTATCTCTTATCACATTATAAAAAACTTTTGTTGGCTTTATATTATATTGTTTACGAGCTGAGTTACTAATGATATTACATATAGATTCATGAATTAATTTCCATTTGGTTGTATAGGATGAGTTCAGCCATAGTGTAACTGTTTTAGTAATAGATGCCAATGAATAAATCTCTGTATCTGGTAGATTAATTCCACCCTTCTCCCAATCATTTAAATGGTTGTTAAGTGCAATTCTAGGCTTATTATTAAACCAAAGGAAATTCAGCATAATTTTATTGTATTGTTGTATAATTTTCTTAGTAGGAGGGATGGAAAAGGATCATATATAATATAAACATTTTGTGAAAATGATTGTTTTAATTATATACAGCCTATTCCATTGTATACAACATCTTATTCCATTTCTACATTAATGATTTTATTTGACTTAGTATATGAATATAGTTAATATTTATTGTTTCTCTAGAGTTGCTTGTTAGTAAGATTCCTAGGTATTTAATTTTATTATCAGGTGCTAAGTATTTAACAAAGTCATTATTTAATTCCCTTTTATTTGCGTTAATTAATACAATTTTAGTTTTCATTTCATTAAATACTTAAGACCAGAAATAGTTTGAAAGAAGTTCATTGTTTGGAATAATTCAGTTAATGATTTATTGTTATCAGATATTGTCAACAGACCGTCATCAGCAAATAATGTGTTTTAATTTCTAAGTTATTCCCAGTTACTATGCCTTTAATATTTGTGTTCCTTCTAACACAGTTAGCAAAAGGCTCAATTGCTAATGCAAACAGTAAAGGTGAAAGTGGGCATCCTTGCTTAGTTCCGTTTCTAATAGTTAAAGAAGTAGAAAGACATGACCCCATTTTAGCATAGGCAAGAGAATTTTCATATAGTGTTTTAATTAAGAATGTGAATTGTGAAAAAAAACATATTCTTCTAGTACCACCAGAAAATAATTCTAATATATTGAATCAAAGGTGCTATTGATGTCTAGACTCACCAGAGTCATGTCTCTCTTACTTAAATCAACATGATCTATCAAGGCAAAAATTCTTTTAATATTATCATAGGCATTTCTATCTTTTATGAAACCTGTCTGGTTGTGATCAATTAATGAAGGTAATATATATTTAATTCTGTCTGTATGTCTTGTTATAAACATTTTGTAATCTACATTTAACAATGAAATGGGCCTATAGGAAGAACATTCTGAGGCATTTTTTTTTTTTCAGATTTCAGAATAGGTGAGATTAAACTATATTTCTAAGAAGGTAGAACTTATATTCTTTGTTTAACCTGGTTAAAAACCTTCAACAATAACTGTTTAGCTTCTTTGGGCAATAACTTATACATTTTTGGTGTTAAGTTGCCATTTCCTGGTGTTTTATTGGGTTTCAGTTTTTTTATTTGATTCTGCAACTCGGACATTGTTATTTGCTTGTTAGTGTGTCTACTCTGTTGTTCCTGTATCTTGAGGTTTATATTAGTCTAAAGGAAGTTTCTAATTGTTTCTTTTGATTTCATCTCTATGTTGCTAGTATTAATTTTTTGATAGTGTGTCTGAAATGTTTCTAGTATGCTCTTTAAGTCTGAGACTTTCTTATTAATGTTGAGATTATATATTTCCTTTATTTGATTCATTTTAATAACTTTTTTAGTTCTATTTGCTATTTTCCTTTGATTATTCAGATTAATTAAATAAGAAAAAAGTTAGATTTTTTTCTAATTCTATCATTATTTTATGATGTAACATTTCAGTATATTCTTTATTTTTCATTGCTAAATCATTAGTTAATTGACTATGTCCTTTTTGTATATTAAGTTTAATAATACCTATTTCCTTTTGAAGTTCAGTTAATTGCTTGCCCCATTGCTTCCTTTTATTTTTGTACTAAGTTAATGTTTTTCCCTATATATATATATATATATATATATATATATATATATATATATATATATATGTTTTTAATGCATCCCATACGTAGATTTCCAAAGTGTCTTCGTTTATGTTTAATTCAAGAAATTGTTGTAATTCTTTTATATAAAATTGTTTAAACTCTTTTAGATTCATTATATAGGATGGTATTCTAGTGATTGTCACCTTTTGTTTGTTATGAACTTCTACTTCAAAAGTAATTGCATTGTGGTCTGTTAATGGACAAGAGATTTCTTTAACATTGCTAAGAAAGGTGAGTATATGTATATATATATATATATATATATATATATATATATATATATATATATATAGGCTTACAGTCAAAATGTGGAATGGCAGTTTTACGAATGCCACTTGTTCGAAATTGTGGCACTCAAGATCCGCAATGCCGAACTGCAATAATTATGAACCATAATAACGAATGTAAAGCTGCATTCATTATTATGAGTTTGGTATTGTGAATGTAGATCCCGGTACAATGGGGAATGGGGAAGTTTCCATTTTCCTCACTGTAGTGTGACCTTGTAGTTGGTATATTTAAGTTGCAGGGGGTGCAGGGGGGCTCTCCCCCCCTGCAAAACATTGACGCTAATACTAACTTTTGATTCCAAAAGTTCGATGTTCTGAATGGGACCGTCGCGGTGATGATTTCTGACTTTATGAAGGGATCAGCTAGTACATTTTCATAGTTTTGGTTCAGCATTGTGCATAAACGCACAATTGCTGTTCCAAATTTTGATAGTAAACCATATATACACTATTTATTCTTGAGTGTGTGTTATACCTATGTGAAAAAACTCATAATGCAGAGATTCTTTGTCTGCATATTTATTAACATCTTTAAGATTATATAGTTCAAAAAAATATGCTAGTGTTTCTGATGTTTCAGCTTTCTTTCTGGTATTTATAGAGTCAGTGTTTTTATCATCTAGTATACAATTGAAATCCCCAGCTATTATCAAGTTCCCTTTGGAGTGCTAGATTACTTCTTCTAATTGTTGTTTAACTATACCTGCACTCAAGCCAGGTATCCAGTAAAAATTAATAAAAGTATACAGTTTACCATTTATTGAAATAGTTGACATACAAAGCATCCCAGATTTTTCTTGATATGAGCTTATTATTTTTGGCATAATGACAGAATTTTTCCATAAAATCATTACCCCTCTTGTTTTTTTCTTATGTGATGAACTTGTTAATACTGTATAACCATTGAAGCTGAGTAAATTAAGGTCTTCTGTTAATAAATGTGTCTCTTGCAGAAATATTAGTTGTGGGTTTATAGTTTTAATATATTTAAATAAATGTAGTCTCTTACATTTATTATTCAACCCATTAACATTAATTGAGATCACCTTCATATTTAAATACTGCTATATGTAGATTTAATTGAACTTGTATTCCATTAGGCAGAATAATGTATAAAAGTTCTTGTTTGTTTATAGCTGTGAATAAAAAATACTGTTTTAGTTTCCTTTTAGTTTGACTAATATACTTAGGCAAGTAAATAAAAACATAAACATTGTAGTATCAAAACCTGAACCGTGAACCCCTTTCTATCCATGGGGTTATTAAAACCCCTACACTTAAGATGACAAAGCATCAAAGTGTCCCTCTCCCTATCGCAGGCACTATACTCCAAGCCTGACAAGTCATTACTTGTTAGCCAGAAAGTATGTTATCATTCTATAGGATAATTATGAAAGTAAACTTATGGTTATTAACCAGTCTGATATATTCTAAATTCAGTCTAATGTTGACAAGAATTAGCAATCCCAATAATATATCAAGAAATCATACAGGTTGATATGAATCATCTTTAACCAGAGAACATGTCTTACAGTTATGCTTAAATATAAGCTACACTTCTGTACTTATGAATTTTATAATGCATTTGTACTATAAACAAATCTTTCAACATTCCATCTTGTGTTAAAACCTTCTCTTTTTTTCTAAGTGTAAGCAACACAAAAACAAGATGAAAACCCATATGTTAGTTAGCTTGTATAATTTATGTTTGGATATTGTTTCTCTGGTTTACTTAGGGCAGATTATTTAAAATGTATTATACAACTTGTAGCAGTGTCTCATATATATATATATATATATATATATATATATATATATACATATATATATATATAAATATATATATATATATATATACATATATATATATATATATATATATATATATATATATATATATATATATATATATACATATATATATATATATATATATATATATACATACATTTTAAAAGTCCTGAAAATGTGAAGTGTAACTTATGTAAGCCTAAAACAACCCTATACATAGAAATATTTGGTTTATATACAATATTATTTAACACACTAACAATCCACATTGAATTGTAAAGTCAGATGACAATGCTGCAGTCAGAATAATTAAACTAATATAAATAACAGTAAGGTATTGAGCAACCCAAACACAACTATCCCCAGGTGTCATTCAATTTCTTAGTGTATATTTGGTAACCCATAAGCACTGTTAACAGGATACCTATGACTGTATTGTCTATTTGATTTAAGTATTAATGTTGGTTATAAATTCAAAATAGTAAAGATAAATTAATATGAGTTACCTTTTCCTGATGGTGTAGAGTGCTGAAGATTTATGTTTCCCTATCCATAAACTGCAGGTGCTTAGTAATTCAAAAACATTTTATTTTAACAAGTAAATAATGAAAGTAATTTGTCCTTCATTTTTTACTTTTCTATCCTGTTGTCTGTCAGTTATTCTTCTCGGCTTGATGTTTGAAACTAGGTCCCAAACAATCCATTTCTTCTGTTTGATCTAGGAAGTTGCTTTTAGAAAGAAAAGAAAGTGTAGTATCCAGGGTTTCAAAGGTTCTGGTGTCTTCCAGGAAAAAATGAAAACTCTGGCTGGAAATAAAAGATGAACTTTTAATCGTTGTTGTTTAAGTTTCTTAATTAGTGGTAAACATTCCTTCCTTTTTGCTGCCACTGTAGAAGAGTAGTCATTATCAAACCTAATAATGTTGTCATATTTAATTCTGGAATTGGTCCATGCTGACTTCAGAACCAATTCTTTGTCCTGTGAAGAGAAAAAATGAACTATGACAGATTTTGATTTGGTTTTGTCCTTGTTGTACATGGTTGATTTAGTCAAAGACCGATGTGCCCTCTCAATTCCGTATGAAAAGGCTTCTTGCAAATTTAAAGCTTTGGGGAGCCAGGTTGTGAGGAAATTGGTCATGTTTTCAGCCTCCACAATTTCTGGTAAACCATAAAGCTGAAGATTATTCCTCATGGATCTATTCTCAAAATCATCCACTTTATTTATTAAAAATATATTTTGCTTCAAAATAAATTCTATTTGTAGTTCTTGGTCTGTTAATCTCCCATCCAGGTCATTTAATGAGTTTTCCATCCCGGTTAATTGGATATTTTGTTGCTGCATCATTTCTTTTAAAGCCTCTGTTTGTCTGACAGTTTCTTCTTTATACAAATCCAGTTTACTGTCCATTTTATCAAATTTTTTGGTTAGTTCAGACATATTGACTAATAAGGTTCGCAGGTCCTTCTTTGAAGACTGTTCTTGAAAGTTGTATTTTGAGTTGCTGATCTTGTGACAGTATCAGTAGTCTTTTTGATGAAGTTTTTGACAGGAAGTTTGTTAAATACCAACAATTTCTTTTCAATAAAATAAACCAGTGACTTTTAAATATTATATCCTGTAATTTTTGTGAAGAAATTAGTCCTTGTTTTCAGTTTTTCCTGTTAGTAAATATAAAGACTGTCAGAGCTCAAGAAAAGTGCTGCTAACTAGCCTGCATCTTGGCCACACCCCCATCTAGATTTATCTTGAAGGTGGCAAGGATGATATTCATCGTGTTTCACTGTTGCAGTCATTACAATTGGGTTATCCTGCTGACAGGCTACCCACAGTCGGCCTGAATTCCAAAGTCTAGGTCCGGCGTTAGTTGCTGTCGCCTCTTCCCTGACGTCAGTGCGCCAGGGGTATAAAAGATGCAGCCGACGCCATTTTCTTCAGTCTTTCTTGCCGCGTGGTGCCCGAAGCAAAAGCAGTTCACAAGTGCCAGTCGGCCGACTCCTGAAGTTTTCAAATTTGAATTTCAGATCCGAAGTCTTCATTAAAGCTAACTACCCCGTTGGGGAAACTTTTTTCTTGTTCCAGACCGATGTCAGAAAAAGTTAATAATTGTATTTCTTGTGGGAAGCAAATACCTCATAAGGATTTTCACTCTTACTGTATTCCTTGCCTAGGCACTGACCATAACGTTGCTAGTTGTCGATTTTGTGCCAGATTTAACCAACGCACTATTAAGCGTCAGTACGATTTTGCATTTTATTAATTTGGCAGAAGATTTAATTATATAATGTCATCGGATCAGCCGACTACCGAAGTTTACAAAAAATGAAAAGAAAAAGAAAAGGACAGGCATCCGAGATCTAAAACCGATGATGAGGCTTCTTCTAGGCCTGTTGCCGGTTCGCCGGTTCTCAGTGAGGCGCTTTCGCAGCCCCTGACGCCCGCTACTTCAGAGCCAGGGGCCACTTCCGACCTCCACGTGGAGCTGACTGGGCCTCTGGAAACTCAAGGTATTGGACACTCGGAAACATACCCTCAGATGGGTCTGGAGCTGCTGAGCAGGCATCGGCTTCTGAGGTTATTTTCAAGCCTACACAGTTATATGTAAAACCTACTTCAGCTATAAAGGCAAAGACTAAAGCAGCTCTAAAGACAAAGGAACAAGTGCAGCATTCACCTGGACAGGCCTCCATGCCTAAAAATAGATGCTTAAAATGGCCGAAGACCTTATAACTTTGATCAGGGGTTCCCACCCCCCACCCCCCCGAAAAGAGGCCTAGGCAAGAGTTAGAATATGAATCTTCAGACCAGGTTTCCATTTCCTCTAACTCCTCCTCTGAACAAGATTACTCTATTCCTCCCTATGAGGATTCTGATACTGAAGAATCTATTCCTTCAGCCTCTCCTCCTGAGGATTACTCTTTTGAGGAAACACTGCATACTATGAGGGAGCATTTTCACTGGGAGAGCCAAGACTACTCAGAATCCAAGAAAAGGCTCAGAGATTTCCTTTTATTGCCCCAGCACAGGCCCCTGGCTATTCCACCTGTTTTAGACATTGTAGATGATGTATTTTCAGAGTCCAGTTTTTCTCCAGACTCCTTACCACCAGCTCCGGTTAAGCCAGACAGATAGTACAGGGTTCCTGATTCACATAAATTTCTCTATAAGAACCCTGCAGCAGACCCTGAAACCATCTCTCAGGGTCCCAAAGGGGTCAAGGCTTCTATTTCAAAAAACCCTATCCCTTCTGATAGGGATTGTAGAGCCCTAGACAGATGGGGCAAAAAGATTTATACCTCTGCTACCTTGGCTGTAAGAGCCTTAAATTGCCAATTTCATATGCGTAAGTATCAGCAATATCTTATGTCTTTGCTTAAACAGAAAATGCCAGCAAATACAGAATGTGCAGACAACAAAGAAATGCAGGATTTATTGCATGCAGCTGAACAAGTTGGAAAGCATACTTTGCAATGTGGTTTTGATTCACTTGAGGCCTCCTGCAGGGCCGCTGTTACAGGTTCTGTCATTAGGAGGCATGCTTGGTTAAAAGAACAAAATTTGCCAGATCATGTTAAAGCAAAACTATTAGAAGCTCCTTTACAGCATGATACTTTGTTTGGTGCTAAAGCAGAAGAGGTGTTGAAGAAAATGGAGGACAAAGCTAAATCTATGCAAACAGTCAAGGATTTCTTGCAGGTACAGCCTCCCAGATTTAGCAGAAACTGGCCTACAAAGAATTGGTCCTTTTCAGTGTCAGATAGACCACAAAGGGGCAGATACAGATGCCCCAGAGGCAGATCACAGCCCCAAGGCTCATACAGGCCTAAGCAATGGGGTGCTTCTACCTCCAAAAGCAGAGAGGAAAAATCACAGCCATACAGAAAACAGTCTCAATGACTTCCCACTTCCAGCACCAAGCACTTACCTTTTGGCAGCACCTTTGGGAGGAAAACTAGCACTTTTCTCACAAAATTGGCACATGATCACCCAGGACAAATGGGTTCTAAATATAGTTACACAAGGCTACAGGTTCCACTTTCACACCCTGCCAATGCAAAACGGTATGCCAGATCTGCCACACAATCAATGGGCAGAGGCACAAAAACAAGTTTTATCCTTCATGGACATGAGGGTCATTCAACAAGTACCAAAACAAGACCAGGGTCAAGGCTTCTATTCAAGACTGTTCTTGGTACCCAGAAAAGACAAAGCCTGGAGACCTATACTGGACCTATCTATTCTAAATACATATCTGGATATTTCAAAATTCAAGATGTTGACTCTACAGCAGCTTCTGCCCATGTTGGGCAAGAAGGCTTGGCTTGTGACTTTAGATCTAAAGGAGGCATACCTGCATGTCCCAATCAGACAAACGTGCAAAAGATACCTCAGATTCAAAGCTGGCTCAATACACTACCAATTCTCTGCACTGCCCTTTGGCTTATCTACTGCGCCCAGGGTCTTCACAAAGTGCCTGGCACCAGTAATTGCATTTTGCAGACAAAGAGGAATACAAATATATCCTTACTTGGATGACTGCCTTATTCAAGTGGAGAACAAGGACATTCTACTACAGCATCTGGCGTTTGTAAAAAGATTACTGACAAGTCTAGGGTACACAGTAAATGAAAAGAAATCAAAACTCGTACCCTCTCAAGAGATAATATTCCTGGGTGCAAGCTTAAATACAACTGCCCAGGTGGCTTATCTCATGCCAGACAAACACAGACAACTGACTACTTATTTAAAAATGTTGGCAACAAAGACCCAGTTATCTGCAAGAAAAATTCTGCAGGCCTTGGGTTTCATGGCATCCTGCATTCTGCTAATTCCATATGCAAGACTGCATATGAGGAAACTTCAGTGGTATCTAAAAAGCGTTTGGACTCAACATTGCCATAGCCTGGAAACAGTAATTACCCTCATTCCCTGCCTGCAACAGGAGTTTCGATGGTGGGCAATAGCCTGTCACACCCAGGCAGACTTTGACAACAGATGCAAATGAATTATGCCTGGGGGGCCCATTTGGCAGGAAAATGTATTCAGGGCACATGGTCCGCAAGTCAAATGCATCTACATATCAATCAAAAAGAGATGCTAGCTGTTCAGAATGCCCTAACAGCCTTCAAGGATCAACTTCACCCAGGACAACTACTAATAAGGATGGACAATACTACAGTCATGTGGTACATAAACAAGCAGGGAGGCACACATTCCTACCCCCTCTGCAGGCTAGCCATGAACTTGTGGCACACAGCATTGACTTACCAAGTACATCTGCAAGCACAATTCCTGCCAGGAAGGAAAAATACTCTGGCAGACGAACTAAGCAGAAACCTCATGGATCCCCAAGAGTGGAAATTGGATCCACAAGTCTTCAGCATGATAACAAGGACCTGGGGATGTCCGGACATAGACCTATTTGCCTCCCCTCACAACTACCAACTACAAAGATTCTGCACAAGGACTTATCACAAGCAAGCATGGAAAGTGGATGCACTCTCTTTCAGTTGGAAAAATCTAACAGTATATGCCTTTCCTCCTCTGCCTCTCCTCCCCAAAGTACTCCTCAAGGCCAGACAAGAGAAACCAAAAATGATACTGATTGCCCCAGACTGGCCCCGCCAGCACTGGTATCCAATCCTAAAGAGCTTGTCTCACTGCCTATCCTGGACATTACCTCAAATGCCTCACTTATTGACCCAACAAGACAGTCAGATACTGCACAGCCAACTCAAAACCTTAAACCTGGCGGCATGGCAGATAATGTAGCATCTCAAGACACACCTCTCTCTAAAGCAGTGATGGATGTTATTTTGGAGGCCAGGAGGCCTAGCACCAGAAAATCTTATGCAGACAAATGGAAGAGATTCTGTGCTTGGAACCAAGCACAAGGTATTGACACGATTGTTCCAAATATTCCTCAGATTTTACAATACTTAACTGAGATGCTGGATAAAGGCCTTTCTCTTTCATCAATTAAAATTCATGCTTCTGCCATTTCAGCTCATTACAACACAGAACCACCTATTTTTTCATACCCCTTACTAAGGCAGTACCTCAGAGGGGCCAAAAACTTAAGACCTCCAAGGAGAGCACCAATACCTGCATGGGACCTCAACTATGTCTTGGAAAAACTCACATTACCTCCGTTTGAGCCAGCCTCTGCAGCTGACATAAAATTCTTATCCTGGAAAACAGCTCTGCTCCTAGCAATAACCTCCGCTAGAAGAGTTTCAGAGTTACATGCACTCATGGCTGTGGAACCGTTTATCATTTTCCATCAAGACAGGGTTTTGCTGAGGGCAAATCCTACATTTATGCCTAAGGTAGTGTCCAGTGTGGCCTTTAACCAAACAATTCATTTGCCTACTTTTTATCCAAGCCCACAGAATAAGGGTGAGAGAATTCTGCATTCCTTGGACATTCACAGACAGCTTTGCTTCTACTGGGACAGAACTAAAGCTTTCAGAAAGACTGATCAACTCCTAGTGGCATATGCTGCAGCATCACAAGGAAAGCCTATCTCTAAACAGACTATTTCTAAGTGGATAGGCCATTGCATTCGTTTCTGCTATTCACAGCATGGCAAATCAGTGCCTAAGGACATTAGGCCACACTCAACCAGAGCAGCAGCCACTTCAGCAGCCTTTCTCAGAGGAGTACCAACCAAAGACATCTTAGAGGCTGCAACCTGGAGTTCAGTGCATACCTTTACAAAGCACTACCACTTACCTCTCTACTCTAAATCCAGGGCAGGCTTTGCCACTGCAGTTCTGCAGGGCCTTATAGCCTCTCCTAATCCTATTTAGCTCCAGCCCCCCAAGCTTAGCTTTGGGATTCAACCCAATTGTAATGACTGCAACAGTGAAACACGATGAACATAGTACAGTTGTGTACCTACCATAAATGTAGATGTTCGAGTGTATTCACTGTTGCAGTCCAGGTTACCCTCCCTCCATGCCCCCTTTTCTTTGCTGGAATTTATCTGTACTTCTCTATCCTATACAACCTATGTGGTGTATTTGCTTGTAGATGAAGGAAAAGTTGTTTTATGTGCATGCATGCTTATTGGCATAAATTAGCCTACCAATTTTGGGGCACCTGACATCTGGGGCAAGAAAAACTGAAGAAAATGGCGTCAGCTGCATCTTTTATACCCCTGGCGCACTGACGTCAGGGAAGAGACGACAGCAACCGATGCCAGACCTAGACTTTGGAATTCAGGCCGACTGCAGGTAGCCGGCCAGCAGGATAACCCAATTGTAATGACTGCAACAGTGAATACACTCGAACATCTACATTTATGGTAGGTATACAACTGTACTTTCTACTTGAATATTTACTGGAAGTTTGGCCCAGAGGTAGGAGACATGTTGGGATATGAATCTATCTTGCCAATGTGTCTGATTTATATGCTGATGAAAATTTAATTCCTTTAACCAGGTATTTAAGGGATTTTATTCTGCAAAGTAATAGGAGGTCAAACAGGGTCGGTCTTTTCATTGCTGAAAAGGCTGGGCACAGATGCCCATTGAGGAGTCCATACGAGATGATGAACAGAGTGAGAGGGCTACTGGTATGTCCAGATGCCTGAGGGACTTCAGATCATTGATCTTTTCAGTTAGGAATCTCTAAGGCCTCACACGCTGAGTGATATGTTTAGACAAATACATGCTGAAAAGGACATTATGCTCAATACTGAACTAGATGAGATATGAATAAAGGGGAATTAAAACCTGTTGGGATGTAGTAGAGATGCCATTGTATATTTGATAAGCCTATCAGAGGCCTTTCCAAACTACTAAGGACAGATGATCATAAAACGATAAAAAAATATAAACTACAGTGCCTAGATCCCTTACAACAGTGTCTGATTGAAGGGGTTTGTCACCCACATGTTATAATGTGAAAATGTTTTGTTTACCAAACCAAATTATACACATTTTTTCACATTCGCTTGAAAGCCGTTTTTGCACCAGTTGGTAATGCAGTCTAACCCATGTTGAAGCAGTTGTCTGTAAACTTAGATAACCATAGGCCAGGGGTGTTGGCTCAAAGGCCTAAGAAATAGGTGCCAAGCAGGAGAAAGTCTGTCAGTGAGCCCTGTGGTATACCATTGGTAACTTTTTGATTTTAGAAGTGGCATCTCTGACTTCACCCGTATGGATTCTGTCAGACAACCAGCAAGCTATCCACCGCATTAAATAAGGATTTATATTTTTGGTTTGCCTGTGTGAGGAATAGAGTTAAAGGCTTTGGTCAGGTCCAGATATGCTGTATGTACCACATAACTGCTATGTGCTGCTTCAGTGATTTTTTTTTTTCAAATAAATTAGCAAAGGTTAAAGAAGTAGGACCTATCTTTGACGAAACCAGACTGGGTCCAGGGTTAAGAGATTCTGAGATAATACGTGCCATAGCTTTGTAGATGAGGCCATTTAGACTAACGGGTCTATAAATATCAGGCTGTATGGTTGGACCAGCTTTGTGAAATGGCATTACAATGGCTGTTTTACTAGCTTCAAGAATGCACCAATGGAGAGGCTTAGAGAGGTTAAATAGGGGTTCAGATAGACCATATCTGGCACTAATAATCTGGCAACCTGGCATGTTATCAGGACCCATGGGTGAGCTGCTGTAGCTGACAATACTTATCCCGTAGTAATGAAAGGTTTGTCTGCTCCCGTGGTGCGCTTTCCTCCAGCTGTTCTCACTCTCTTCTTCTAGTGTCGTCATGCTTCTCTGTGTAATTATGTGTTACTATTCTTGTAGCGGAAGCCATCTCAGTCATCACGGTTACATATTAACCACAAAACTCTGCTAAGAATAATTCGATTTTTCCATTCATGTTTTGGCTTGAACAAAATGTTGCAACATACTTTTGCATCTGTAAATATGTATATGTTTTATAGCAAATCCTTGTATCTGTAAATATGTTTTGTTCATTTCTTATGTGATCTTATTCAGCCATGGGTGCCTGCACATTGAGATTGGTGCACTACCCTGGTAAACAAATATAAATAAATGAATAAATAAATATGCTAATTCCTTCCCCATGAGGAGGCAAGCTTCTGCACACCTCTCTATGGTCAAATAGAGGGCAGTGCACTCTTAACTGAGCTTATTACCCTAAGTTCAGCCCTTGACATGGAGTACATATATAAAGCCATCCCTCAGACAGACCTCTTGCAAGAGTAGCTGTACTAGCCTCTCCCAGGGTGGGCACTCTGACATTGGCAACCCACTCTAGTCCTTCCCTTGCTGGATGCATCAGCAGCAGGGTTCCATATTGACACAAGGACATCTGTGACATAACCAGGCCTTCATTCATGTGTGCTACAAAGCTAATAAAATAATAAAAGTGTATATGTTTTGCCATCTCATGACTGTAATAATTTCCCATGCAATGTCGGGATTCTTATCAATATGTATGCCCAACAATAATACATTTTGTTTAAAAACTGACCCATTTTATATCCATACAGTGGGTCTAATCATCTAATTTCTATGCACAGTTTGGAAGTTTTCACATGTCAATAAATGTACTCATTCCATGAATGACCAAACTCTATGTACAGTTAGTTTCTAGCTGGCTACAGTCTGGCTATACATCCACTAAAGGAACAAACAGCTAAATGCCATAAATGTTTTTAAATATCTTTTTTAGTTACTTTACAATGCCAAAGCAAATCTGGGCTCAGTTAGAGAAAGATGTTTGCCTTTTTTAGTTCTATAGGTGACAAAGCTTCTTCCATCGTCTTCTTAAATCACTTTCTTGACAGGCAGGAGTATCACAGTGCAAGGTTGACTGAAATGTCTTTGTAGCTCTGTTCAGCAATGTATGCCATGACTGCAGAAGTCTGCGTGGCACTGTCAGCATAAGACGGCAGTACCAGTCAGCTCTATTATGACAAGCTTCATTTGCTGATAGATGTGTAGTGACATTCAAGCAGAGATGTCAAATTTAGATTTCATGGAGTTTCATAACATTTTCTAAGTGCACGAGTGCCTTGATTAACAAATACTCAGCATTTCACTTAAAATGTGTAGATGTGCCATGAAGTGTAGAATGTTTTTTTGTGAAATTTGCATTTATTAAATTATATCTGCTGTACAGTTAGAATGCAGTAGTCAAAAATTACACTCCATAATTTATGCAACTTTTAAAATTCACTTACATTGTTAAGCTTTTATTTTCATCTTTGTCCATCTCTTTAAGTAGTATAGACAAAATATGTCAGGTCCCAAGTTCAGCTATTTATCTTCTTGTGGTAGTAACAAAGGTAGTAAAGTATCTGAGTGTTTTGTTATTCCATACACGGGGTAGTATTCATAGTCATTACATGGATACATTAAGGCTATCTGCGCTATCCACAAATGAACGTGGGGAAAGCTGCGATTCATAGAGGCCACTTACACTAACACACAGTGGGCGTGAATACGCCTAAACAATGAAATGATAATGAGATGTAAATGAGGAATGATATAGAAAAGCATATGCTAATGAAACGCTCTCTCATCTACTTGTGATCCAGAGTGAAATTTTCCCAAGTTTCCAACTTTTTCGCACTGTCTGCAGATACATTATATAAAGGGGAGTCTTGCCTATGCTACCTACTTTGCAATCTGTGAAGATGGTGTCACTTGCTGCTAGCCTTACTATTTCTTGTTGTAAGCTGCTTGTCTTGGCTGAGGCAAAAGCACTTGCGCCCAGCAGCATTCACCGGTCAAAAAGGTGGAGATATAAGCAGAGAATAACCCATTATAAATTTGACAATCAGGAAATACTAGATAGGTTTAAAGTGGACAGGGATATTACAAGTGTCGTAGTGAATATGTATGATCCCCATAGTGGTATTACGGGAATGCATGACCTTCCTATCCCTGCAGACACTAAGATATTATAGCCCTGACTATATTGCTACAGGGAACTTCCAGAGGCATACTGGGGACATATTGGGTATCTCACGGACTTCTTCCTTGAGGATACTTCAGCAGTTCTTGGATGTACTCTTGGCATGTGTGGAACAGTAAATCTATTTCAAGGTGTTAGCTCAGGACTGGGCCAGGTCTATGCATGCCTTTTATGGGGTGGCAAGTTGCTCAGTGCAATAGAATACAGCCATGTAGAATTAGGGCCCCTTCTGCTCCATTGGGTGAGTGGTACCGCAATAAGAGGGGCTGCTATTCCACCAATTGCCAGGTAGTGTGTGATGCATGGGGGTGCATCACCAATGTGATGTGAAAGTAATAATCATATTTTTAACTATTTTGAAGAATAAATTCTAGTGAGGGCTAGCTACCTGGTAGCATAAACCTCGGCTCTAGATGATTGCTACTGTTGAAGTGACACCCTAATCCCATGTGTAACAATGGGAAAAGGGGTTGTGAATGGATGGATGGATGTGGTTTACCTAAGTATGTATGTATTAAATGTTCTCAAGTGGTTCAATTAGTAAAAACTATTAATTCATATTTAACGTGAGCTCATACCTTACATTTGAAAGAAAATATATCATATTGTTTTTTACGGTATGCAATGTTTTCTCAGTTTGAAGTATGTTGTCTGTTGAAGTACTGCACATCAGATTATTTCATTTTATCATACACAAGAATTTGTGGCCACAGAGACAAAAAAAAAAAAATATATATATATATATATATATATATATATATATATGGATTCACTTCAGAAGCTCGAAATACTGAAATCTCGAATTTCAGTATCTCGAGCACAAGAAGTGGAATCTACAAAATAACGAAAACTAAAAAAAACGTGAAATTTAAAGTTTTAAATTTTGCGGTTTTACTACAGACACACACACACACACACACACACACACACACACACACACACACACACACACACACACACACACACACACACCATCCACCACACAAACGCACACAATCACTCTACTACATGAAAGCAGGGGGAAAGCCACCCTGCACCCCCCATGTGGGGGGATGCGCCCCCCACACCCCCCTACTTAAATATTCTCACTCCTAGGTCACACTCCATACAAACACACACAAAACACCACCACACAAGCTACTTTCTCTTTGCACACACACATATCACAGCAACAAAACACACTGATACACACCACAGCCCCTACCCAAACCCCTTAACACACACACACACACACACACACACACACACACACACACACACACACACACACACACACACTTACCTGAATACATAACCATAGCGGAACTTTAGAAGCACAAAATTCAAAACTTCCGGTATTCGAGGTTTTGAATTTCACGCTTCTAAACTTTCGCTATTATGTGGATTCGGCTTCCTGGTCTCGAAATACTGAAATTCGAGATTTCAGTATTTCGAGCTTCTGAACAGAGCCCATATATATATATATATATATATATATATATATATATATATATATATATATATATATATATACATCATTTGAGCAGTGGTGAGGGCGAAATGGGCGCAGTGTTTCTTTACATGGCAGGTTACTCATTTTAATCTGTAATTTTCTTATTAGTGATTCCCTGAAAAGTTATGTTTTACTACCTTTAATTTATAGGTAACTGCCAGCTGTAACAATGTCAGTGCAAATAGCATTAATGGTAATAATCACTACAATCCTGACATACACCTTTCTTTCCACAGTTCAATGAGGTTTGAAAGTACAATTACAGGAATGAAATGCATTACAGTTAAAAAGTATCCTAATTCTACCCTCACATTTTTAATAAGTTATTCTCCTTTGAGTGAAACATTCACCTTTGTATGTGAAGGTCAAATTGTAAATAACAGAAATGTCACACTTGATTCTCAGTAGGTCGTGTGTGTCAAATATATCACCTAAAGGTAGACTAGGTGATGGTGCAAGTGATTTTGAAGAAGGGCTGTCAAGAAAGCTGGATGGCAATTTGGTCTAATGTCATGACCTATTTGATGCAGATGATCCTGCATACACTGATCTGACAATGCTGTGCGACTGTGATTGGGACCCCGAATTAGAAGTTATGCTATATGTAGATGAACACTGGTGTGGCCTGTATGAAAGTTTTAGTGCTTGTCCCCCCCAACCAATTACAGTACTGTCTCAAGTAGCACTTGTAGTCTTATGGGATCTGCCCCCCCAGGTTAAGACTATACCCTACACTCTTCCCCTTCCAAGACTGACTCCCATTTAAATCTAGTAAGTTCTAACTAGTGTACAAATGGAGGTCACCGGGGATGGTTGGTGTGCCACCATACTACACATCAGTGTTATCATGGCATTATGCCTACTCTATGCCTTTTCCAAGTAGAGCTGGAAATCCTTGCTTGTACACTAGAAGATTCTTGACTATTTCCAGCTGACTCTCTGCAGCAGTGCTCTGTGCCATTACAATGTCACAGCACATTTGGTGCAAGACAGCCAATGCTTTATGTGTTTCCTGGGGTAGCTGTAACAAATTCTTGCATCTGGCTCCCCTAGTAAAGGTGTCAGTGTGGACACTGTTACTTCTGAATGTCTGCCATAATCTTGGTAGTGTTCATCTGGGTTTGGAAATACTAGCATAGAAGGACATGGGTTAGCCTTTTGTACAAGTGTGAGTGTAATGTCAGCATGTGTTTGACTTTATGAGGCACTGTCACTTTCTTCAGAGTTACTAATATGTTATGGGTTGTAAGATCCTGCCATTAAACTTGGGGACTGTCTGCCAACTTCCTCAGGCTGCCTAGCAAATATAAATATAAATTTTAAATATGTTATCATCTTCAACAGCCATTCTGCTGCTGATATCCTCCAAATTTATTGGTATAGTAGAACTTTTGTTTCTCCTGCTGACCCTGTAAAAAATGATTTTAAAACATTACTAAGAAAGAAATAGTATAAACTGTGGTGGTGGTGCTGCGGTAGTGTTGTCGCCTCACAGTAAAACGTTGTCCTGTTCAATTCTCAGCTAAAGCGTCTTCTGTGTGGAGACATGCGTGAATGGGCGTACCTTCATTGAAGGTTGTGTGTCAGGGCTGGCAACTCGGCATGTAAAAAATCTACTGCCAATCATTAGCAGACCGGAGTTCCGCTGTGGTGACCCCTAACTGGGAAAAGCCGAAAGACACAACAACAACAACAACTAATAAAGAAATAGTGTATAGTACTGTATGCTTACTAAAGAGGCGTAGGGGACACTTACCATGCACACTGCCTTAATTGTCACCCTGTGTAGATGTGGAAGGTTCACCTATTAATAGTAGTTGTCATGCATTTAATGCAATCATTCCACGTGAGCATTCAATTCTCTGTATAAGTCTATGTTACTGTTTTTAAACCAATCTTCCTATGCAGAAGAGTGTTGCTGCTGCAGATGTTGGTAATAGCCAGTGTCCACACCATCTCTGATTATTCCAGTGTCATTATCTTCTGTGTCATAATCATCCCTGTGAATGGAGAGGAAATCTTCCTCATTTGGTGTTAAAGGGATAATAGTTGCAGTCCCCTCCCCTGTACTGGCGTGTGCAATTGCATTCTGCTTCATCTGACTAAATCATTTACCCTCTTCTTAGACTGTATTAATGTGTGGTTTCTACCACCAACTTCATTATTGTCCAGAACAACTTGTTTCCAGGCTTTTGTCCTCTCAGCTTATTTGGGCCCCCTTATTACCAAACATCCGTTTACCGTATGTCCTAAGAGCTGCCATGAGGATGCGCATTTCCTCATGGCTGAAGTTGTCCTTTCTGTGCCTTGATCCCTTTTTCTGCATCATTACTGCACATGAAAAAACATGCTGCAGTCGTGCACAAAAAACTTTTGATGTAATCCTTAGTCAGACAGCACATCATCTTAATAAAAACAGTTAGCTGACACAAACCCTATAATTATACACACATGAACATCTCAGTCCAGCCAAGTAAAGTTGTGCTGTGGTAATGTCTACACTATCATAAATAGATTCACAAGCATCTTCTGCGTGGAGACATGCGTGAATGGGCGTACCATCGTTGAAGGTTGTGCGTCAGGCCTGGCAAGCCGGTACGTAAAAATCAACTGCCAATCATTAGCGGACTGGAGTTCCGCTGTGGCGACCCCTAACCGGGAAAAGCCAAAAGACACAAACAAATGCAGTCAGTTTGTTAACAGATTCATCCTTCCCCAGCCTCTCCCACTGTCCTATATTCCTAATACTATAATTTATCATTCTTTAACTACACTCTGTAATCTCTAATTAAAGTTGTGCTACAGTAATGTCTACACTGTTATAAATACATTCATAACATTAAAGCAGTCAGTTTGTTAATAGACTCATCCTTCCCCTACCCCTACCTCTATCCTGTATTCATAATACTGTCATTTATCATTCTTTAATGACACTCAGAAATCTCCAAGTAAAGACACATGTATGTTGAGCTAACAGAACATCCTCACCACTTCAGTACTCCACAATGAAATCACTGTATTTCTGTCATGTATGCTTAATCACTAAATGACACCAAAGTAAATGATTTTCTCAGTGGTCACTAATAATTTCCACTGCTGCTGTAATGATTTTCCATTTACAAATGACAGCTTTGCATTAGTCACTAAATGCCAAGAGAAATTATTTGTGTGCAAAAAATCAAAAATGTTTAACATCAGGATCTAGGTATACAACATCAGGGGGATATATTTCCATAAAAACAAGATATCTGATTAAGGTGAGAGACAAAAAATATAAGAAGCCAAACCTCATGGCTTGAATTTCTCCATAACAGACTTAAAAAGGAAAAAGAAATCATGGACATTCAGAACTGCCATACAGCTGAAACACCTGATGTCCTTAAGGGGTCATTTGCATATAACCCATGTTACCTCTAATGCAAGAGGTTTTAAGCTATCACACAGTGGAAAGTCTGGCTTGGCTAGATTTTTCTTTTAGTTTTTACTGATTGGTTTGTCTGTGTGACCTTGTTACTCATTGTTTTTGCACACTAAGTAAGGTCTCGACACATAAACCAACATGCAGAGGTGCTCACAAGTAACTTACCAAAACCTCATATGCTGCCCTCAGAAACCACATGCAAACAAAACCAAGTCAGCACCAACCACTACACATAAAAATACATATCACAGTACCTCCACAAGCAAGCCCCTAGGGTGAAACACCACTCATTCAAACATCTGGGTCATAGGAGACTCCATCATGGGATATACGGATGCACCATTCACCAGACTGGATAAAGAGAGGGTTGCAGTCAGTTGCCTGTCATTTGCCAGGATTTGCTAGATCACACAGGCACTCAGGTCACTCAACCACAGCTACCAGTATGACTCAGTCACAGTCCATGTGTGTGTGAATGACCTGAGACGTACCTCCCTGGACTATATGAAGAGAGACTTGATGGACCTCTCTGAATGCTTGTCACATGTTGATATGAGCCTTGCACTGAGCAATTGAGCAGCATTCTACTCTCATTAAGGGCGATGCCTCAATACAAACAGAAAATAATTGACTTCTGTAATTGGCTTAGCTACTGGTGTCATTCCAATGGGATCCAATATTTGTCAGCCTTAAGTGACATAAAAAGACCATACTGCTTTGCCAGAAATGGTCTGCAACTATCACCACTAGGCTTTCAAATACTGGCCAAAGCATTAGCTACCTCATAGTGCCTTTTTTAGGCAATTCCAAACCAACAGCCCTACCAACATAACACATTCTTTTAATGCCAAGCTGAAGGTTCTCCTGCTTAATGCTAGCAGTCTTAACAGAAAACTACATTCCCTGAAAGCTCTTCTCACCTTGGAGAATGCTGACATCTGTGCAGTCACAGAGAGGTGGATCATGGCTGTGGAAAGCATCTCAGCAGTGAAGGCTACAGTGCCTATCACACATTCAGACTTCCCTCTAAAAAGGAAAAAAATGGAAGGAGGAGGTGTTTTCATTTACATAAATAAAAAACAATCACACCTCTAGATTGGTCAAGCAGGATGACTTCTTGAGCTGCTCCATATCCAGCTGACCCCAAGCAAAATTAATACTTTTTAAAATCTTTAACTAAACTTAATTAACTCTGGCTTCTGATTGAAGGCTGTGTTTTGTGATGAAATTTGAATTTGGTATTTAAGTAACTGGAAAGTTGTTTTAAAACCGATGAAGGGAGACTTTGGAAGATTAAAAGTTTTTATTGGTTTTTCTAAGTTCTGAGTGCTTTTGGATTTCATAGGCAAAATCACCCACCATATCATCGCTAGCTGCAGGTCCCCAACCGTAAACCATGAAAACCACTTCACATACCTGAATTTACTAGAATCACTTTCCATTTAGCCAAACACAATGCTCATGGATGATTTTAACTGCCCCTCCATAAACTGGGAAACATACATGACCACTAACATGCAGATTCAGTGATTTCTGGACTTTGTGAATGCAAATGCTTTGAAACAGCTGGTCTGCACTCCACTAGGAGCTCAAATATCCTTGACATAGTACACACAAACATGAGGGATCATCCCCCCCCCCCAGCGTAATGTCCTCATTGGTAAGATTGGATCATAAATTGGTCTGCTTTAAAATAAATGTAAAGCTAGAACCCCCATCAAATCCTAAAACCCTAAAGAATTTTTCCACGGCAAATTACCTTCTATTAAGTGATAGCACAGGTGATATTAAAGCTCCCCAACCTGAAAACACAGAAGCCTGTGCAGAAGTATACACAAATGCCATGTACAACCACTTATGTGCATAGAAATGCCAGTACCGGACCAAATTAAACCCAGGTCTAACTGGAAAAACAAGGCACTCTGATGGACCCCATGGCATAAATACACTATACAACAGAGGAAGAAATTCTTGTCTAGAAATAGGTGGGAAGGTGTACAACAGAGAAAAAAAATCCCCCATTAGTCTCAACAGGCAAATTAGGGAACTAGTCAAGTCTTAAAAAGCTAAGTATGAGACTAAAATACCCATAAGTCTGACTAGCCTCATACACAAGACTATGGAAAGGATAATCATGGATCTGATTAACGATAACCTAGGAAATCTTCAGGCTCTAGAATCAACCCAGTTTGGCTTGGTCAAGGACAGCTCCTGCCTACTCAATCTGGTGGACGTCTTTGAGAAGGTCACCAAGGCAATGGATGAGGGTAAGACAGTGCATACAGCCTACCTTGACCTTTCCAAGGAGTCTGACACAATACCCTGCTTGGGTATTATAGATAAACTCACAAAATTGGCCATAAACCTCTATGTCACCAGATGGATAGCCAAATGTCTGACAGATAGGACACATGTTATTAGAGTGGGGGAATCTGCATCGAGCTAGATGCCAGTCAGAAGTACAGTACCACAGTGCTCAGTTCTGGGCCCCCTCCTGTTTGAGATGTACTTCTCTGATGTCAAGCCAAATGCAGATGGCCTTTGGCTGACCACATTTGACCATGTTTGCTGATGACTGCAAGTTGGGGGCAATCATTGACTCCCCAAACAATGTTGATATCCTACAGAAGGGTCTGACACTGACTAATGATTGGTGTCAGAATCATGGCCTCAAACTAAATGTGAAGTATGTAATAATGCCATTTGGGAAATCAGATACCCCTGCAAATTGCAACACTGATAGCACCCCCAAGAGTGGACCCAGTGGTGAGAGATCTGGGTACTCAGATAGATAGTAATCTGAACTTTGACCATCATGTGTCCACGGTGGTGTCGGAATCCTTCTGTGTGACTTAGCTTATAAGTAAGGGCATGGCATCGAGATCTAAGGATGTTATAGTACCACTATACTCAGCCCTCATCAGACTAATAATTGAGTACAATGCACCCTTTGGCATGTAACTTAGCTGGCACCTGCAACAACTGGAGTGTCCTCAGACATTTCTCACCAAAAAAAAAAAAAAAAATACAGGGAATAACCAACATGTCATATGCACACCAATTAAAAGCCCTATCACTGTATTCAGTTTTCTACAGATTACTGAGGGGTGATCTCTGCCTTACCTACAAGGCAGTCTCTGACCCAGGCCTGATGGAAATGTTGCATGTTTACAAAAGTAACTGCATGAGGGTTACCTGCTCCAAAGATCTAAACCTGATCTTTGACATGAATAGATCATGCTGGAAAGACAGATATGTGTCCCAGAGATTGCCGCTCCACTGGAATAGGCATTCTATTCACGTGAAGCAGAGCCCCTCCCTAACCATCTTCAAGTTCAATCTGACCAATGGATGAGAAATCGCCAATTCACTCCCTTATGGACAGAAGTAGTCTATAAAAATTGTCAAAACTCTGCTTGCTGAACCTTGTTATCTTTCCCCTAGGGATAAAACATTGGGTAAAAGTCTGGGTAAAACTAGTTAGGCTTGTAAGGCCTCTTGAGCCATGAACCTAGCAGTCTCCCATGCACATACGAACCTGTGAACTAGCAGCATTCTGAAGAGGCTGTACAGGAAAGTTTTTATACTGTCAAGAAAATGTAAGCAATCATATAAAAATGAGCTAAATAAACCTGGGAAGTAATAAAATATTATGTACTGACTGAAACAGTGTTTTTTGTGATGAAAAATAATTTAAAATAAGCAGAATTCCTGTCAGTTTGTCAAGAAACTGAGAAGACTGTCTAATAGTCTAAGTTCGAAAATAGAATTATTTCAGAACAAAACAGGCAATTTACAACAAAGCTATATACAATAAAAAAAGCTGTTAAAGAATATAATATCTCAGCATGGCTCACAGGTAAAAGAAATAGAAAATGTGTTAAATTAAGTGTATGGACAAGTTAAGCAATATATTGGGTTTATGGAAAAGATGGAGGAAATAGAAAACAGAGAGAGAGAGATGAAATGATATCAGAATATTTGGTGTACCAAAGAATTTTGAAGGAAATGATATGGTAATGTTTCTGACTACATGGATTCCTAAAACATTAAAATTGACTGAAAGCTTGTCTTGCGGCATCGAGAGGAGTCACCAAAATTTAAGATTAATTTCTACAAGTAAAGGAAATGAAAAACCAAGATCCATAATTGTTAAATTTCTATCATATTTAGACAAAGACCTAGTGTTGAGATCTGCATGGAACAGGACCCCATACAACTTGTAAAAACACTGAGATTTGATAATGACTGTTTAGTGAAAACAGTATGGAAAAAAGAAAGCTGCTTGGCTTTTTATGAAAATGAAAAAAAAAAACAGTGTAAAAGCTCAACTCATTTTTTTCAGCAAAAATAAAAAATATGGTAGGCATCATGTGCTAAAACAATGAATACACCAGAAGAGACAGCTAGTTATGTAAAACACCACAAACTGATATCAGAAAGTGAATCAATGGAATGGACGCAATCCTCACTTAAGAGAATATCTGATAAAGAGACCTGGAATGCAGTGGCATCAAAAAGACAAAAAAGCAGCACTGGAATTCCAACATTTAAAGATGGAAAGAAGAAAAAAAAACACAAAATGCCAGACTGTAATAAAACTGAAGAAACAACAGATAATGCAAGAGGATCAGAAGTCACATATACATGTTTTACATCTAGTGAGTTAGTTGTTAAATTAAGTAGTTTTGACAGGTAAAAAAGTGAAGGCTAAAATAATTCTTTTGTAACCAAACTATTTGCTTGCCAAAGCATTGTCTTGAGATATACAGTAATATACTGTACAGTAATATGTTGAAAATATATTGATCATTAACTGATGACAACTAGCTTGAAATATAATCTAATAATCTGATTTAATAGATATTCATATAAAAAGAATACATGACATATTAAGACATCTTCACATAGTCTCACACTTACATGGAAAGTAGAGAACATATTGATGGGTACATGGTTGGTTAGTTAGTGATTATATGAGACAAAAATGCCTTTGCTATATCACTCACTTAAATATGACAGTTATTGAAATATGTGCTGTAGTTATTTCTCTGAAGAAATCAGTTAAGACAATCATTTGAATGCTAATGAAAGTATTTCATTCTAAGGTACATGGCTCAACAAAAAATGCCCTTGACTGCATGGACATTGTATATAGTGCAGATGTGAAGACAATATTTTTTTTTATAAGCTGCACTGTTGCAAAAGGCAGGAAGCAAAAGCTGGAGTGATAGGCTTTAAGTATACTTTGACAATATATGTTTGTCTTGATGTAATACACAGGGAAAGAACAGCCATATCTCATATGCTAAGTGTTTTGCTTGATGATGTGTTTGAAACTGAAACAGCACTACACTATCAGCTCATATATACAATGGCTACCGGTTATACTCATGAGTGTGCAATTGTCTAATGAGTATTTATGATACAACTACACAGACATAGATGACTTTAAATAATCTAACAGCTTGAGCAGACTCCTTGGAAAATATGAATAACTGATTATTAAATATATAAAGCAAAACTATTTTGCTGCATTTCTGACTTAAATATGGCATTATTCTTGAAAGAATTAATTTAATCATGTCTATTAAAAACTCAGCTAAGATATTAATTGGAATATTAATACAAGCAATATCTTCTAAGGGGCACAAAAATCTCCACAGAAATGTGCCTGACATCATGAACACTACATGTACAACAGATGTGAAGAAAATTTCTTCTGTTGTAAGCTGCACTCTGTCAAAAGGTGGAAACACACAAACAGGAGCAATAAACTCCAAATGTACATTGAAACTGTGAGTTTTTCTTGGTATACACAAAAGAGGTACAGTTATACAGTTATCTCATGCGCACTAACTGTTCTGCTTACTGATATGTATCAAAATAGATAAAAGTAAGCTGAAATGACTCTGCCTAATTAACCAGTTTATATATATATATATATATATATATATATATATATATATATATGTATACACATACAAGAATTACTGGTTATACTCATGAATATGTAATTACCTAATGTCGGTCTATATGCAAAATAAGACTGCTCTGGCATAGATTGCTTTATGTAATCTCACAGTTTGCATAGACTCCTTGGGTAATATATTCATGAATATATAATTAAGTGAATTTAAAATGTAAAAAATGCTTTTCCTGTTTCCACCTTAATCAGAATAATTCCTGAAAGATGTAATTTAATAATTTCTACTCAAAAATCAGATAGAATATTAATTGGAATGTTAAAACATGTAGTTCATTCTGAGGAGAAAAATATCTGCACAAAATAACAGCATGTGCATTTCATAAAGAACAATTTGAAGAGAATGTCTTCTGTTGTAAGTTGCAGTATATTAAGAGGTGGAAAACACAACTCCCTATTGAAATGTCAGAACTCGGGTTGCCAAGTCTCAAAACACAAGAAAAAATAAGACTGAAAATAAAGAATGAAAATTGAATATTCCTCTTCTCTTTTAAATTTTTTTTTTGCCGGGGACAAGTCTCCAGCACCCCTGATGTGGGGGAAGCCCTCCATATCTTTGAACTTATATATATATATATAAAATATATATATATACATACATACATACATACATATACTGCCTCTGAGGTCTCCATACACAATACATTACAAATGCACACTGAAACTCTTGAGTTCTTCTTTGATATACATAAATAATGTACAGCCATCTCACACATGCACTGAGTGATCTGCTAGAAGTATATAATAATGAGCTGAAATGACCCTACATATAAATTGATTCATGTGTGCAGGAACTACTGGTTGTACTTTTGAATATCTGGTAAAATCTAATGGATATCTACAACAAGACTATTCAGATGTGTGCTTAGTTTAACATGGAGCTGATCACTGTCTGAGTCTTACATAAATCTCCCTCTTTAAAGCTAAACCAGATCCTTATTTGGAATATTGTTCTATAGTTACACTCTTGAACAGATGTTTAATTGAAAGGAAATGTAGTGAAGAGTGCAAATTTTCATCAATACAAAGAAATAAAGAGAATGCCTGAGTATATGGGTAGCATTATGATGACAAGAATAAAGGGGAAAAAAGGATGTAATTATAATTTCTCCTCAAAAGTCTCCTAGAATTTTGTTTGAAGTGGTAATATAAGTGCTTCAGTTTGGGAGACTTAATTATTATGAAGGAACTGACATTAGAAGTAAGAGGCTAATTTGAAATGCCTTTTGCAAGATTCCCTGACAAACATTTAGTTTAACATGATACTAATGAATCTATATATTTTGGGCAAACATCTCCCTAAAACATAGTTACATTTTGTATTTAGAATATCATGAAAAGTTCTTGACTTTTTATTATTTTAAATTCCAGTCACTCTATGATAACGTGTGAATACAATGACATGAGATATACTTGGCACTTGTGCATTGTACACAGTTGGCAACCTAATAAACAAAAGACTGTATAATTTGTATAATTTTTGAATTGGAGGGAATATTAATGTAATGTGCCTATCTATGAAGTGCTTTTGTACACTTATACCATGTAGAAATATAATACATTCCTTCCTTCCTTCCTTTCTTCTTCTGCATCCCATCCCCCATTGTTTCCTACCTTCCCCCATTTTAATTTCTCTCTCTCTTTCACTTTTTCCCCTTCTCCTTCCTTCCTTGGTTTAACCGATATCAGGTTAATAGGTAAATGTATGCTTTAAGTAGAAGCACTAAATAAAAACAATTCATTGGTATAAGATGTTGACTAATTAACCCACATGATGGAGTTGTAAAAGCATATGTACACTTCTAGGTAGTTTAGTATATAAAATGCAATATTTAGTACTAAATTTTGTATTAGTTTATGCATTAGAATGTTTTATTTGGTCTTAGATTTCTTGTAATTGCTTTGCAATTTTTTTTTTGAAATCACAGATATCATTTAAAAATGTAGCTTAATTAGTTTCTTATTGAGCTAATTTAAAGCTAAAGGATCAGTAGATGCCAGTGTAGTGTTTTTTTATCTGTTCTTCAAATTAGTGAAAATTAATTTTATAAGAGAATAGTCAATGAGGCACCACTGTGTCACTGTGTAAAGAATGTACAAGTAAAAAATGCTTTAAATCAACCACATGATAAAGACATTAAACATATTCCAGAAAAGATATGGTCTAAGTAAATACCTACAAAAACAAACTTGAATCTGCATTTATGCAAAAAACACATATACCTGGAGAAGAAAGGGATAGATTCACTATAGGCCAATGTGAAACACTAACTGAATCTTATAACTCTAAATGGTGAGGTACATCAATATTGTGGAAATAATTTAATAATGCCAAGAGTCAAATTTATCTACAATTTTACAAGTGCAATGGTTTCTTAATTAGCATAGGCAGAGATAGCCCACTATTGCCTTGCACTGTATTTATATCATGTTATTGAGTTTTTGGAAACTCGAAATTCATATGGTTGAGACTGTACAAAATATGCCCCCCCTGCACCCTCCACACCCCCTGCAAATTATATATATATATATATATATATATATATATATATATATATATATATATATATATATATATATATATATATATATATATACACACATATATATATATATATATATACACACACACACACACACACACACACACACACACACACACACACACATATACCAACTCCAAGATCGAGCTACAGTGAGGAAAAGGGTAAATTCCCAGTTGAAGCACTTCTGCATAGATTACCGTGCAATGGGGATTGGAGAATTTATCCTTTAGCCAACCCTAGTGTAATCTCAGAGTTGTTATATATAATTTGCAGGGGTGTGGGGGTGCAGGGAGAGCTTGTCACTGTAAAAACATATTTCTTTTTTTTAATTTGAGTTTTTTGGAAACTCAGTCATATGGTATTGACTGTATTAATTTTGCATTTCCGAACACTGGACAATAGGATATAAATTCATTACACTACTTCATGATACTAGGGTGAACTGTCTGTGAAGCAGAAATGTTTACTGCCAGGTATACTCCAGGTTAATAACAACAATTTTGGAAATATGTAACACTGGTACCATATCAAATGAATGAATGAAAAATTTTATGTATTATAATTTATTGAGGATCTGTACATATTGTAAATAGTTATTTAGTAGTAAAATGGTTTTGTGTGAAATAGTTATATTATAATCTTATACAAGAATTGCAAACAGAACTCTTTTTTTTGCAGTTATACTAGTGGTTACAGTAAAGTTTTTACATCAGGATCATAATATATTATGTCTGTGAACCACAAAATACTGCACCGCAGAAACAGGGTCTTTTCACCACAGTTCTTAATGAAAGAGGTAAAGTTCTTAATGAATAGTCAGGATTATTCAGGCAGATGATACAAAATGCTTTTATGCCTGAATCAGACTGATAAGAAGTAGTTAGTCATTACACCTGGGTATATTACATTGCTTGAACCCTTTGAAATATTTGGCTGTTTTTATATTTTCCTCATGATGCCGTTAATGTAAATGCAAATTAACTCTTAGATGCATTGCAACCAGATACATAACATATATGTTACTGTGCAATGCATTAATGCTGCCCATTGCCTCCACTGTGACATAATAAAAACACTACTTTCTCCTTACAAATATTAGACATTTGTAAACAGAAAAACTCCCAGAACATCCATCATAAACTAATACAAAAGAGATGGTAACACTGAGCCAGAGGTCAACTAATGGCCACATTTTGAGAAAATATGTTCCACCTTTTTCATAAAGGTCTTCATCTCACAAGTTTTCTTTACAATAGATTGAAGATTCCCAACATCCAGGGTTTCCAGATATTTCTGTTTCATTCTTCCTGTCTTACAAGCATTTTTACCATCAACAAGGCATCTGTAACACTGTCAGTATATGTCTTTCCTGGTCACAATGCTTCCTGGAACTAACACAGATAAATCTGGACTCCATACTCACCTGTACCTCCAGCACCATGCTGAACCCCCTTGGTAAATCCTTGGCAGATGAGATGGGGGTATAAGAAATGACAAATCCATTGCTAAGTAAAGTGCTATACAAATATGACCTTGAAGCCCAGAATGGGGATGCCAACATTAAGCTCTTATATACTTTGTGATCTGGACCCATCACAGTTCCTCCTATTTCATCTAGGCTGGGGACATAAGATCTGGTTTTGACTACAGAATAGGTTTACATGATGCCGAAAATAATTTTCTTATAGGTAAAATGCCCTCCCTAGCCCTAAACCACATATGTATCAGGGGTCAGTACAACTCCCCTTCCACTTATCTCAGACAAATTTTGTCCTGGATAATCTTTAAGCTGAAAATGTGACAACATTTGACAACATAGAGGTGTTTTCTGCTAGATGACAGGTTGCTCTGTTTGACTGAGCACTAGCTAATACCAAAAACTTAAAGCAGTCACAGGTAAGCTCTCAAAGACTATTTTTATTCTACCAAGGGAAATCTCACACCTCTTACAGATGAACTGTTAAAGACTATGTTCATCCTACTAGGGGATCTCCAATTTATTTTATGGACCTCAGTAGAAACCACCATCCTTCAATCCTTGCAAGGTAGAAAACTAGCTTGAGGTTAACCAAGACTGCTGTAGTCAAAGGGAGCAATGTATTCATCCTGTTGACCCTCACAGCCCTCGGTAGATCAAATATGCTACACATGAGATATTTGGTTTCAAGTTCCAAAGACTTTCAAGTCACTTTTAATCCAGTTTTGCCAACACAGGACCACCTTAAACCTGGCTACTGAGCAGCACTAATTCAGATTCAGCTCTCTGTATACCTTATTTGCACATCTTACTATATATATTCATGTTGTATCCTTCATTTGCAGTGCTTGGGTACATGCAGACACACTTTCACTCACCGACAGTATGCATGCCTAATGGAAAATCAGAGGATTACCAGTTTACTTTTTTATGTCTTTGAGATTTGGGAGGAAATTAGAGCACCTTAGGAAAACCCATGTGGAGACAGGGAGGACAAGCAGACTGCATAAAGTTACACCAGCTGAGTTATGACCTGGCGATCCAAAATACTGTGAGACAGCAAATCTAAACACTGCAGACATACAATGAAACAAGACAAACAGATAAACTCATTGAAAACAAATAAACTAGCATATTGGCATGAATTGTTTCAATGAAGAGAGTGCTAAAAAATTATTGTAACATTGCTAAAATGGTCATAACATAATTGTATATACATTTACCTTATTGATGAAGTAAATCCTTCTGAAATTATGGTGATAAAGGATCTTATAAGAGAAGCATCATTCTCATTTGCTCTAATTAGGACAGGTAGCTGATTTCAGCAGAACCAGGACCAAAAATGGCATAAGATGTCTGACTGATGTTTCAAGCCTGGTTCTAAGAAAAAGTACCAGATCCCTCACCTAATGACCTAAGTGTGTGAACAGAGAAATACAGAACTAGTACCAGATCCCTCACCTAATGACCTAAGTGTGTGAACAGAGACATACAGAGCTAGTATGGGATCTCTCACCTAATGACCTAAGTGTGTGAACAGAGACATACAGAGCTAGTATGGGATCTCTCACCTAATGACCTAAGTGTGTGAACAAAGACATTCAGAACTAGTACCAGATCCCTCACCTAATGACCTAAGTGTGTGAACAGAGACATACAGAATTAGTACCAGATCCCGCACCTAATGAACTGTGTGAACAGAGACATACAGAGCTAGTATGGGATCTCTCACCTAATGACCTAAATGTGTGAACAGAGACATACAGAACTAGTACCAGATTCCTCACCTAATGACCTAAGTGTTTGAGCACTCACATACAGAACTAGTACCAAATCCCTCACCTACTGACCTAAGTGTGTGAGCAGATATATATAGAGCTAGTACCAGATCCCTCACCTAATGATCTAAGTGTGTGAGCAGACACATACAGAACTAGTACCAGATCCCTCACCTAATTATCTAAGTGTGTGAACTGCGATTTACGGAACTAGTAGCTCCTTTAAGCAGAGGGGACCAGATCATGATGGGATCGATAGATGAACGATAAGATCTTGTTTAAGGATCTAGTCACACACCAGATCTCACAACTCAGGAATGATATAATAGCATCTGAAAGAACCATGTAAAACCCTCCTTGGCTGTGGAATTCAGCACCTGCTAGAAACTGGCAAAATCCTTACCCGAGAGCTGCTTATATACCACTGCTGCACTGCTACAGTTACTATATTATTTAATTACTAGTATTATACTTCTATTGTTATTTTATGATACTGCTGATCTTATTATAGGTAATATTATATGTTATTATACAATGACTGGCCATTAGTATTCCAAAAAGTGCACACTGATTGACCACCTCAACCAGTGTGCCCGTTGTAAATCTGACAATATACCAATGGAAAAGGTCCGAGTAAGGACTTCAGAGCACCACCACAACAACTTAATTCTTCAGATTTAAAACAAACGACCAAGTAGAAACAAGTGTTTTATTAAAAAGCAAACACTCAAAGTCAAACTGAATAAAATGATAATGTTATTTTATGATACTACTGATCTTATTATAAGTAATATTATATGTTATTATACAATGACTGGCCATTAGTATTCCAAAATGTGCACGCTGATTGGCCAGCTCAACCAGCGTGCCTGTTGTAAATCCGACAATATACCAGTGGAAAAGGTCCGGACGCCCGGACTTTTTTTCCATTGGTATGTTGTCCAAATTTAAATTTTTTTCTATTAAAAAAAAAAATAATAAAGCTGTAGTCCTGACTCTGCACATACGAGAAAGACAGCCTGAAGAAAATACAAGGAAAATCAGGTACGTTATATAAAATTAAATACACGTACCTGATTTCCCCTGTATTTTCTTCAAACTGTCTTTCTCGTATGTGCGGAGTCGGGACTGCAGCTCTCCAACTCCTAAATTGCTAACTATTTTTTTTTAATTAAAAAAAAAAGAAAAGAAAGAAAAATGGAGCAACGGAGATCTTCGTTTCTCCGTTGCTTACTTTCCGAAGCACTGATGTACTGGGTATGCATGAGGATGCAAGTGCCATACGCATGCGCAGTACATCAAAAAAAACAACAGGATCTCTACGAGCCGTGGAAGGACAGCATGGAATCATTATACAATGACATTATTTAAGAAAAGCAAGTATTTTTTTTTCTTAAATAATGTCATTGTATAATAGCAATAACCCATGACTGGGTGTGGGTAATGCTGGATTTACCCACGGTTGTCTTTGTTTGGTCATTCGGGCTTCACCCTCGTGACCAAACCACACCAACTGTGGGTAAATCCAGCATTATCCACACCCAGAAGTGGGTTATTGCTATATTATACCATACTACTACTTTGGTATGATACTACTAGAATTATAGTCTACTACTGTTATTATATTATATCATGCCATTATTATGTAATACTACTGTTACTGTTACAGAACTAGCATCATAATATACTTCTATTGTTATTATACTGTACTATTTTATATGATAATGCTAGTAATATTGTATTATATTACTACTGTTATATTAAGCTATCACTGTTATTATTATATCACTGTTACTATTGTTTTGTATTGCTACTTTATATTATACTATTATAGTTATACTAATACTGTTATTGTATTAAACTTCTGCCATTATCATACTACTGTTACTGTACTATTGTATATTGTACTACTACTAATATTATAATGCCACTGCTATTACACTGATGCTATTGTAGTAGTACTATTATTTTATATTATATCTGCTCCTATTGTACAGCTTTATTCTTATTTGCCATTTAATGACCTTTTCGATCCATTTCAGTCTGGTCTCTGATTAAAGCATAACAATGTCATTGTCCTTGTTAGAGTGGATAGTAACCCTTTCATGGTGAGAGATGAATGTTATATTTGATGTAATATTTGTTATATATTATAATTATTATGTTGCATCATAGTACTGTTTTTATTATATTACAACTTATACTATTACTTATACTATAACTGTATACTACTAATTACTGTTAGACTACTGCAGTAGTTGATGGATGATAAAGCAAGTGCATCAGCAAC
Source organism: Protopterus annectens (assembly GCF_019279795.1). Taxonomy (NCBI): domain Eukaryota; kingdom Metazoa; phylum Chordata; order Ceratodontiformes; family Protopteridae; genus Protopterus; species Protopterus annectens. The sequence goes on from NC_056725.1 coordinate 381,848,153, forward strand.
CATTTCAAAGGTCTACAGAGGGAATTAGATGTGTAATGGAAGTAAGTCAACCTTTTAACTATGTGCAGCAGAGCCTTCAGTATCACCACATTATCAGCCTTTCTTCACAATTACTTCCTCTGACCAAGCAAAATGGATTTTTTAAATCATACCAAGATTGCATTTGTCATCTTAGATGATGCCATGAAATTTGACCACCAAATAAAGCAAGCTATCAGCAAACACACACAAACTTGCTAAAGTATATTGAGCCAGACCTTACGTGACTGAACAGGCTAGGTTATTTGGGTAGCTTGTAAGATTGATAAATATGAGTAAAATGTTGAAGGGTAGGTATTGCCATTACACTATAGTTACCCACCCTCATATATGCTGTCCTTATATTTATCAACCTGCAAGCTGTCCAACTAGCCATGTTAGAAAAGTGCTACAACAAAATAGCTAAATTCATAGCTAATATACATTATTGATACATCAGTGCATGGTACTAAATCAGATCAATTGGTAGAATTTTCTCACTATCTAATATTCACACAACTAAGAACTGTTCACAATCACATTTTCGAACCTAAAATATATCAAGTATTAAATAATATTATCAAACCTTACTGTCCATCTAGGACTTTTCACTCTACTGACAAATACTTAGTGTACCCAATTAAATAAAATGATACTTCAGGTGACATACTGTATTTTTCTCATGTTTCTTAAAGTTTGGAATTCCATTCCCTTGTCATTCAGACAAATTAGCAACCTGAAATTCTTCAAGCTACAGTTGAAACAACACCTAAAGGTGTCATGGCTTTACACATGCAGTACACCAGGATAATCCCCTGAACTGTCCTTATCTACTCTATCCCATCCTTTTCTAAAATGACTCCTTGGTCTGTAATAGTCTGATTTATCCTATATTTTTATGTCTTTTTGGCCATGTACACTGTATTTTACTCTCCTCAACTTTAAATTGTCATGACAGTTCACTTTATCATGTCCCACTATTATAAAATACTATGCATCTAAACAATGTCTAACCACTCATTGTAATCTACCTATAAATGATGAACCAGGCTTAAAACATCAGACGGATATTGTGTAGCCTGCATCATGATTATTCATATATATATATATATATATATATATATATATATATATATATATATATATCTTGCTAATGTTTTTTGTTTTCTCACTATTGTATACTCGGTCATTGTTTTTTTTCTCATTATTATGGATCTTTTCTCTCTTGACCTGTTCTGAAAAGGGGGTTTTCTACCCAGTCAGACTTTCCTGGTCAACAAAAGCAATAAAAAAATAAATAAATAAATAATATATAAATAAATAAATGAATAAGTACTGGCCACGGATCATTAACCTTAGATGTAAGCTCTAATGAATATTTGGAAAGAAGATACAGTTATTAGATATAGGCTCTGCAAAGGATGAATGGTAATATGGGACAGTGTAGTCTCATGTTTTGCAGGACTGATTTGTTTTACTGATTTTGTTTGCTACCGCTTGCAAATGGGTGCTGTGTTTTAAAGAAGAGCCTATGTCTTCCCTCTCCTGCTCTGTCAGTCAAAACATTTATTAACTGCCTCTGAAAAACTAGCTATGTAGTTATGGTCGTAAGAGAACACTGTTAGTTCCTTTTAATGTTCAGAAAATTTAAGACATTTAAAACAAAAATAAAGTCTGAGTGTGGTATGACACTCACTGATGTTGTGAAAACTGTTCTGTTATATATAGCCAACAAAAGTCAGAAGTGCTTGTGATTGTGTGTTTTTAAAAAAACAGAGTCAACAACTTACTTTACCACTTCATACAATCATTTGAAGGCTTGTTTAGAAAATGGCTTCAGCAGGCTAGCAGTGTGATTGTGACCGTAGAGAATGCTGCCGGTATATGGTCATTATTCACATAAAAATAAATTTAAAATATAAAACTAGAAAGCAGGTGCACTGTGTACCACACACCCTAACTGTAAAAGCTGTTCTTGTGTACAATCAGCAATGGATGAAGGTACTGATTCTTATGAATGTTTCAGTTTCAGTCAGGCCTGGGTTAAAAAAAAAAAAAACAGGTGTCAAAAGTTGTCAGTTATCACCTTAGTAACTGTTTGCACAAAAAATACTCTGTTTTTCAGTTTCCATATTCTATTTTACTTCCATGAGGTAATGGAGTATACCTGGTATTTAGTCTCTGGTGACATATTTTTGTAGTTAACCAGATTCAATTTTAAAACGTGGGGTAACACAAAAGAAAAATTGGACTGTAACTCGAGTGATGATTTATGATTAATTTGATTATCTTGAGTAAATAAAAATCTTGTAATCTAAACTACATTTTATTTCTCCAGTTTGTAGAGGTGTCTCTTGGAGTAGTACTGTGTAACATATACACATGGACATGGATAAATGGATCTTTGCAGATCCTGTATCTGGTCACATTAAAACCTGATGTTTTCAGAGTAATTAGTTAATTACAGGTGTTGTCCATCTGTTAGTCAGCTTCTGCAATGAAATATTGCAATGGCCTACAATGAACCAACACCGAAAGAGATAGTTGTTTGTTTGTGTCTTTCGGCTTTTCCCGGTTAGTGGTCGCCACAGTGGAACTCCGGTCCACTAATGATTGGTAGTTGATTTTTACGTGCCGAGTTACCAGCCCTGATGCACAACCTTCAATGAAGGTACGCCCATTCACGCATGTCTCCACATAGAAGACGCTCTAGCTGAGAATCGAACCGGACACGGTCTTACTGTGAGGCGACAACGCTACCGCAGCACTGTTGTTTGTATAGTATATGACCCTAAAATATTGTTCGGCCTCATTCTGCTCATGGACTAAATTTGGAAAAATGTCTTCGATCAATGTATTTCATTTGATTAAATAATCACCCATTTCAATGTGTTTTCTTCACACCACTACTGCCACTAGTCTAATCATTGTTGATTTAGGAGTAAAAACTAAACTACATCATATTCTTTTTTTAGGTAGAAATTCCGAAGCAATTATGTGAGTTCTGCCTTCAGTATATACAGAAGTCATCTTTATCAGTAGTCACCTCTGGTCTAGAAACAGATATGACTGATTTTTACTGGGGAAAGAAAAGATTAAATAATGTCATCCAGTTCAAGATGAAAGAACGTTGGAAAATTCTCTCTGAGGTGATAAAATACTGATAGAAAGGTATTACAGTTCTAACAAACTGCAGTCTGCTATCTTGTCACAAAAACGCTGGGATATCTTCTGGAGAAGTGTAATGAAAGTGCAAACATTCGCACATTTCTGCCCACAGGTTCTGTCAGTGAAATACTATGCACGTGATAAGAACAAGTCTGCCTGAAGTACTGCTAAACATTCTCTGTGAGGACAGCACATTTGTTTCTTATATTAGAATGTATAATTTTCCTAGTGCTGTATTTGTACATATTTTTGTAGAACAGAACAGAACCTCTTTACAATAGGCCAAGAGCCTAACTCCTCATTCTGCAGTTACTTGTCATAACATACCCTTTGTTTTACTGTTTCATTCATATATTTACTTTGCAGCATGATTTTATACTATGTATTTTGCTAAAATGTGCATATTAGTATTTTATTTCTAACTAAATCTCATGAGTCACTGCTGTTGACCATCAAATTAACTAAACTGATGTTAGCATCCTTAAGCATTTACATACTATACAGAAGCTGGAGATACACGTATGCCCACTTACAGTCCTAGACTGTATACAGTGTGAAATTTTCTCCTGCAATGAAGAAACCTAACTACAGCAACTCATACTCAACACAATATTAGGTACTAGCTAACTAAATGTTATGAGTGTAATTATTCCCTAGTGAGGCCAGCTTTCCACATTAAGAAAGTGGCTCAGGAATCTGAGGTCTAGTTGACAGAATGAGAGTCTCAGGGGTGAGGGGGTGATAGAATTGGGAGTGATCTTCTCAGCATCTATTAGGTGGGAGTGACCAGGAGTCCTTTGTTAGGCCATAACACCTCTGGTGGAGATCAGGGCACATTGCCACATATTGCAGTCAGTGTCAAACAACAGGAGAGTAAGTAGGTACATCCGATAAGTAAGGATCAAGTACTGGCCTGCTGACATTGCCTATACTGCTTCTTCTCTGGTGCAAGACGTAGGATGGGGCATATACAGAAACAGAGATTTGTTGTTGAGTCCAAACCAAGCAGTAATTTTACAGGGCTATTAAAATATGGCTTACAAGTCAAACTAGAAAAAAGATTAGATATTTGAAGCCAAATTACAGAACCAAGTAACCTGAAAGAGATAAACAGGAAGCTGTTTCAAGTATGTTTATAAAATAATTAATTACTATGCGTACAGAATTAAACAGAAATGAGTTGGCAGAATATAGTGATAAAGACAGGATTAATTATATTACTACTTGCAGAAGTAGGTCTAAAGAAGTTCACAGCATTTTGGATAAATGTCTGGATTAAATCCAGGCATATGTCTCTAATTATACAATGACTTGTCATTGTTATTCAAAAATGAGCACACTGATTGGACAGAACAGTCAGCATGATGGACGTAAATGAGCACATATCAATAGAAAAAAGTCCAGCCACTAAAGTACCATTGAGCGGCCAGACTTTTTTCCATTCATACATACCACGAGGACAACTGTCCAGATTTTCACAGAATGTCCAGATTTTTGCCTCATAGTTTTGGTAAATTCATCATGAAATTTGTGGTTTTCTGACAAATCAGTGAGGAGTGGTCAATAAATAATGACAAACATTTGAGTTTTAGACTTCATATCCTTCAGAAAATGCATAGTTACACAAATCCTATTATTCTAGCAGTTTTCTAAGTTTATAAGAGCAACATTTACAATCTGTCACTATTTTGGACCTTTGCCCCCAGTTATTTAATGTTTTGTGTACATTTCTTGAGATAAAAGTTGAAAGTTATGTATAGAGGGTAGACTAAATACAAGAAAAATCAGGTAAGTTGTGCAAAACTAAAGAAACATATGTGATTTGCCTTGTACTTTTCCGCTGTCTCAGCAGACTCTTGTACCTCTGAGCTTTCTGAGTTTTATAGAAAAAAATAGCAACAGATGTTCTCTTTTCTCTGTTGCTTCTGTTGAACAGCACTGATGTACTGTGCAAATGTGGGAACGTAAATCCCATAAACACGTGCAGAACATCAACAAATGCAGAAGAACAGGAAATAATGTGGAGGAACACTACGATGCTGTTATACAAAGACATTATTTAAGAAAAGTAAGCATTTTCTTTCTTAAATAATGTCACTGTATAGTTACAATAACCGACTTGTGGGTGTGGGTATGCAAGGATTTACCCATACCCACTCGTCTTTTATTGTTTCAGTATATTGGAAATAAAGGTTACCGTGCCTCTTCAAAGCACTTGAACTTATGTCACAAAAGCTCAGCAAAAATCCTTGTAGTGCATAAACTCGCGCACTATAACTCAGAACATGTGTACTTGAGAGTGTTGTAATACAAAGAAAAGTGACATAAAATGTCTTTTTAGGGGAACAAGCTGCCCACACCTCTGTGTTGGAGGGACCCACACCTACTTACTTTATTGTTTTGACTCAAAGGTCACTGCCCTTCAGAGAAATATGAGCTGATGAACGCAGTACAAAGCCTGTCACACTGTTTCTTCATTAAGCTGTAAGGCTGACTACCTAATACATTAAAATAAAAGAGTACTGACATCTTATTTATGTGTGACTTAGGCAAAAGGGACAAGAGCAACTGAAACACAAGCTGTTATGCTCAAGCAACTGTGATACAAGTTTGGGTGATTTTAGCAACTGCTTATAAGCCACAAACAATACAAAGCTGTTTATATGTGAGGGGAAAGTCTGTAGAAAACAATGATTCCTGGTGTGATTAAATGCCTTAAGCCTCTATCTACCTTACATAAAGGCATTTATAAATGAGAAGGATTTGCATTCTTTCTTTCTTTCTCTCTCTTTCTCTCCTCTCTCAGACATTAACCAGATAGGTTAGTTGGTTGGAAAATCCTTTTCAGCCCTGACCTAAGCCAGATGCATTAAAATATGCACTTCAGAGAAAAAAATATTTACATAGCATATAGTGTCTGAGCAAAATATTGGAATACAATGGCATTACATATAGGAGAATTCAGTCGAATGTGCAAGATGGAGGAAATAGGTTACGAAGGAGGGTTACCCATACCTTTCATCCTTCTAACTCAAGAATTCTGGACAGAGTAAAAAAAAAAATAGGGGGGAGGGTGCAACCACCCAAAATTAGGGACACATTGTAAATATTGCACTTGGAAATTTGATAGGATAATAGGTTTTGCACTTGCATGTATTTTCTGAAGGGTATGAAGTTTGAAACTCAAATGTGTGTCATTGTTTAGTGACTTCATTCCTCAATTATTTATTAGAAAACCACAAATGTTAAGGAGAATATACCCAAAATATGAGGCAAAAATCTGGACATTATGTGAAAGTCTGGACATTTGAAAGGAGTGGGGCTACCAGACCTACAGTCTGAGACAGCTGTAATGATTGTAGATCTTTGATATAAATATCAAATTATTAATTAAAACAAAGTACTAGGCACATACTATTAAAGCAACTAGTGACTTAGGAAACAATTAAAGGTACATAATGTTAGATAATGTTGAGTAAGATGGAAACTAAGGAGACGAGGGTGAGAAAAGGTGTACAGTAAGAAACTATATCAATAGAAATACATTATTAAGAGCATATTAGGAAGGAGGGCAGATTTAGAAAACAAAACGCATATATTTGTGGGCATGATGATTCTATATAAGGTGGAATAGAAGTGATAAGTTGTAGGTTAGGTAGGTTACAGGTTTGAGAAAGAACGGTGTTCTACACAGCTGAGTCTGTCTTTGAGAATGTTATGTCAGTGAGGCTAAGGGTGAAAGGGCCTTTGAAGAATTATAGTTTTGGAACTATTTGCAAGGAAAGAATTTTTGTTAACATGAGGTCATGAGGTGAGGCAGAAATCAGAAAAAGGGTTTGAAGAGTAGAGCCAAACAGGAATGTTGCCCTTTCAGTATTATGTAACATTTGGATATATAAGTAATGTTTGGATGACAGAAGAGCACAGTGTTATGTGTGCTTATTGTCCAATTCAATGAAACTACATATTTTATTTGCTGACTTTTGGAGGATAATAATGTTATGAGGGCTTTCAGAAGTGACTTTTGACAAGAAATATTTAATAAGGCAGGCAAGTATACATTTTAGAGTTGCTTGATTAGATTCTGGCATGGGGTGATTTATCACTTAGTAAAAAAGTATTATTCTGGAAAGGACTTTTTGGACTTTATTCTCTGTATGTTAATGATCAGATAAGGATGGCCCTAAGTAGGTTTCAAGGTATTTATTATTGTCCAAAAAGATGACAGTGCCCCTCCAAAGTTCTGAGAGATGAATAGAGTGGTTACTACTAAGCCTTTGCTATTTGATAAATAAGGAAATTTTTAGTTTTGTTAGTATTTAAGATATGTTTGTTGTTTGTCTTTTCGGCTTTTCCCGGTTAGGGGTTGTCACAGCGGAACTCCGGTCCGCTAATGATTGGCAGTATATTTTTATGGTGCCGAGTTGCCAGCCCGACGCCCAACCTTCAGCAAAGGCATGCCCATTCATGCATGTCTTTCGGAGGCCACTCAACCGCGGGGAGGACATGCACACAGAAGGCACTCCAGCCGAGAATCGAACAGGAGAATCTCTTGCTGTGAGGCAACAATGCTACCGCTGTAGCACCAAGGCTTTGTTATGGTGTAAAATTGCTCTTGTAGCCTACTGTAATTGTGGTCAGCAGTCTGGCCTTTTTTAAGAAGGAGGGAGTCATTCAGAGTAAAGTATTATCATAGAGAAGTAAGATCAGCAGTGAGACTGATAACAAAGAAAGGTTAAACGTATAGCAACAAGTATAGAACTTTGTAGGTTTACAGATAAAAGGGTTGAGGAATAATAGTGTAGATACATATTGGTCTGAGACAAGGTGGTTGGAGAGATAGTCTTTGAAAAATTAATTGCATTGTGAGAGAAAAACATTCAGATGGGCTATAAAGAGTAGTGTACAAGTTCAAAGATCCATTTTGTTGACAAAGATTGTACTATTAAAGTGACCCTTGTCTGTATTAATATAGACTTGTTAATGTACCATACATAGAATTGTATTAGTGTTGAAGGATGGTCTGAAGCCATGATGATAGTTGTTGAAAGTATGGAAAAGAGTGAGATAGTCAAGGATTTGTTTGTAGACTATTTTCCCAAAGATCTTAGCTAGGGGTTGAGCATGGCAATGTGTCTGCAGTATCCAGGGACAGTAGGGTGAATCACTTTGGGTGTAGGGGTGATGATAGCATATTTCCACTTAGGAAGAACCATTCCAGATTGTAATGAGAGAGGTTAGAGGTGAATGTGAGGGGGCAGTAAATACAGGAAGATACCTTTTTAATGAATTTATTCTGGAGTGTATTGGGGGAGCACTGAGCATTGGTAGTGATAGAGGACAACAGCTTGAATTATGTACCGGAAGAGACTTGCTGAAAGGTAAACTGAAACTCAGATCAGTCTTTGGTGAAAGTGTTGGAGATGACTGAGTTATTTTAAGGATGAATGCAGATGAATTGTGCTTAGTTACATAAGGTGGGGGAGATGCTTGAAATCCCTTTCAGGTTTCTGAATTAGTATTAGGAGTTGACAGTAGGAAATGTATTTTCTCTAATGTCATTTTCAGTTTGTGTCCAAAAGTGTTTTGTGTTGTAACGGTAGAGTTTTTGCATATTTTTATATTGTCTTGACAGAGTTCAGCATCAGGCTGATTTGCTTTTTGAGAATTTGAAATTGTGTTAAGTTGTGAATATTATTAGTGGCTTTCCCACTGTCTCCATATTTTGCCCTGTCCCTCATTGACTGTTTTAATTCTGTAGTAAAGCATTGGCAGGCTTTGCCATGTTATTTCCATCTGGCAAGGGGATATAGAGACTTCTTTATAAGTAGTTATTGTTGCTAGAAGTAGTTAAGAGCAATAGTAGTGCTACTGTTTAAGGAAAGTGGGTCCCATTTGATTACAGCTAGGGAATGATGCATGGTTATCTTTGATGCATAGAAATGATCTACAGGAGGTAATGATGAAGGGGTGCCAGTGTTTCATAAAGAATCAGCATGAGAGAGTAGGGAAATGGCCACTAATAGCACTTAGTAAAACTTAAATGGAGGTCGAACAATTAAGGACATTTATTAGAATAGTGTCCTATAATGCGTTGTTCTCTCTGTTAGGATTTTGGGGTGTTGCCAGTATAAATAATTGGATTGGAATATGAAAGACTATATACTGAAGTAAGGTGTGATTCAAAGGGTCAAGTGAGTTTTGGTTTAGGCCACTTAGGAGAACAAAGTTGCTTTGTGTGGCCAATGGGCTAGTGAGTCTACGCTAGAGAGAGAGAGAGTTGGAGAAAGTAGACATAAGCTGAGGTGAATTCTAGATTTGTATTGACGCTAGTATTTAGCCTTGTCACAGCGCAGTTAGGATTAAGATATGAGGTAGACAAAGATGAAGAAATTAGTATGGTATTAAGATTTTTTATAAGGATGCGATTACTGTCACCAAGTTCTACAGTGTTTTGATCTTGTATATTTGCTGTTAAATAAGGGGAGGTAGAAAGTGTCCATGTTGTAGTCATGTTTGTTTGTGAGAAAGTCAGTTTTCTGGTAAAGCAATAAATCGTGATTAGATCAGGTTGATTAGCTATGTTATGGATGTTAATATGTACTATGCTTACTTGTTAAGGTTATACGTTAACATGGGGGTGCTACCCTGAATGCCTTGGGAGTAGGTGTGACACATGAGATCTGGCATTGGTTTAATATCTCTGGAGCACAGATCATTTAAAATATTAAGAAAGTGGTGGTAGGTAGGGACAAAAGCTTTTGTGCAAATATTTGGAGAGTGTCGTGAGGGCTGATGGTTAATCAGACACCATGAAAGATCAGTGACTCACTGTGGAGTGTGAGAGTTGAACTTCAGCAGGTATAGAAAGGTATGATTTATTTATTTATTTATTTGTTACATTTGATAACCATGTAGATAGGCTTGTCCTCAGACCTTTTTCAGCTACGTCCTGTGTCCATAAGGCAGCAATTGTAATAACATTGCAAAACAGAATAGTGAAACAGCAAGATATCCAAGAACTTCTAAGAATCTAACCAAATACCGATTGAAACAAAATACAGATATGTAGTTTTTTGCATTCACAAAAGTTATTAAAAAAAATGTCTATTTTTACATGGCCTTTCCTCTCAAGTGCCCCAAGACTTCATTAGAATAAAATGCATACAAAACACATTATCATTCATACAAAAGTTAAAATCATCTGATGTTAAATGGGCCAATGAAAAACTTAATTAACAATTCACCAAGTAAAAAAAAAAAAACAGTAAATTTAAAGACAAACTCATCTCATTCTATTGTGTTTCATTTTAAGAATACGATTGATTGAAATAAACTTATTAATACCCAGGGTTTTTTCCACTTGAAGAAGAAGAAGTTGCCAGTGTAATTGTCTGGTTAAGAGGTGGTTATGTCAATCACCACCTCTTTCTTAAGAAACCACATTTTTCCAACATGAAAATCAGAAACTTGTTAAAATCTATACAATTACTGCTGCATTTTGATAAGGCATTTAAAGGGCAATGCTTTAAAATCAAATAATTGTTTTGGCAACTGTTTCTTTAACCTGTTTACAGTTTTGCCCACATAATAAGCTGGGCAGGAAAGACAGGTGGCCACATTAACAACTCCTAAAGTATTGTAATCAGAATGCCCCTTGGATGTAAAAATGTTATCTGAACCCAACATAACATATTTATTCATTTTCATTAATATATCTGCATTGCTTGCATGCCCCACAATGGAAAATTCCAGGTGTGGAGTGTCCAATGAAATTCTTTGGCTCATATTCAATTTTGCTGTGAATGTTTGAACCACCTTTATAAATGATATTAGGTTTTTATTCACTGTATTCACTGTATTGATTAATCAATAAAAATGAGAAATTCTATTCTAATGTTTATAAAATATGTTTTGAACATCAAGGCTATCAGTAGAGAGAGATAAACACTTACCATTACCAAAGTCCTTGGTGGTATTTTTGTTTGCTTGATGTACAAGAAATTTCTTTAGAATAGGGATAAATATGTCAACTCTCTTATTGGTGACTTCTTGTACAATTTCTTCAGTAACAAGAACAGGTGTGTGTCAATGAACAAGTATCTGGGACTCCATACTAAACATATTGTCGTCTGACACTAACCACGATGGTCTGACAACCTTTCCCATCCATTGTCCATTGTGGATGATTGCTGTTATAATACAGATAAGAAGTGCTAAAGGTGGGCTTCCTATATACATTGGACTCAAAGTTATTCATCTGCAATGTTTTATTAACTGTGACATCTAAATACTATCACCTATATCCCCCTAACTCTTCTCACTTCTCCTATTAATCCTTCTCTACTTTTATCCTCCTAGCTTGTCCCCCTTTCCTATTTATTCTACTTCTCTGTTTACTTCCCCCCTCTAGATTGTTCCCCTTTTCTCAGAACCCTTTATGTTACATATAGTAGACTTAACGTATTCCTCTACTTCATTCATACAGTTGATTTATCATGTATATGTTGAACTAATCTATATAGCTTATACTTCTTTTCTTTGGCTCTACACTTTATACCTGCAGCCTCTGACTACTATATGTCACAAAAACAAACCTCTGTATAAATAAGTTCATTATTTTTACTCTATAATTTCTGTCTATTGTAAATACTCTTTTGCTATTGTCTTTCTTGCATTGGGTTTCTTTTAAAAACCTTCTAAATCTTGTTTTCTGTTAACTTTTTGTCTTTGTAAACATTCTCTAAGAATTGTATACTCTCCAAGTATTGGGCTTTGTAAATGTTCTTTGTAAGAAATATTGTACTTTTTATGGAGATTTTCTCCCCGCGTCTCCACTGAAAAGGGGCTATCACCCAGTTGGACTATCCTAGTAAATAAATCAATAAATAAATAAATTTGATCCAGTGAGTAATCATATGTGAATATAAGAAAATTCATATTTTATTCTAAGTAATCAAAAATACATTCAAAGTGGCAATATTGCCTTTCCATTAAATAAATAAATCATCTAAATAACATCAGTATAATGCTACATACTAGGAATAAAAATAAACTAATTTTCCCATTTACACATTATGAGTTATCAAATATAAGAACCATTGCCCCCGTATCTACTCCTGAGATTTGCTTGAAAAATTCTCCTTTAAACATGAAAAAAAAATATTTGAAAGAACAATGTTTGTAAGTTCCCTTACTAAATCTATATTAACTAGGGTAATAAATATGACCTCTAATGGAATGACACTAAACCATTCTACACCAATATTTTGGGAAATGACAGTAAACAAATCTTGAATGTCAGCTGTAACTAAATAAAGATCATCTTCTGTACATGCATTCATTCATAGAAGATCCAAAAAGTGCCAATAATTTTTTAGAACTTGTAGAAATAATTCAAGCATTACTTTAAATGTCAAATCAATACAAATGACTAGGGCTTCAGTCTTACTGGCAGCAGGGAGGTCCTGTGGATGCTGGTTATTGTATATTTTGTAAATCCCAAATGTGTAAGGTATAATAGGAGAATGTACATTCAAAAATGAAAAAATATGCAGCAGACTCCCTCTTATCTAGCCTCTCTTTAACCAGCCTCCTCTTTAACTAGCCATCACATTTCTGCTGTAGTCCTAGCAAAAGACAACAGAGAAGAACAACACTTCTGCCTCTTCTGGGCTAAATAATGACAGACATTTGAGTTTTGGACTTCATATTCATTAGAAAAATGCATACTAACACAAATCCTGTTATTCTAGCTGATTTACAACCTATAAATGCTATTTGTATGCTTTTTCTGATTAACCAGCCATTCGTTTATCCAGCCCAAGGTCCGGTCCCAGCAAAACCGGATAAGAGGGAGTTTACTGTACCTGAAACTTGTTGATTCATGTATAACTCTTACAAATGTACAGCAGTTATTCTCGGATACAATAGTGTAAAAATCCTAGTTATGTAACAAATCAAACATTTTAGAACTGTAGAAAAAGGAATTCACAATGACAACCCTACACACACTTATCCAGTTTCATAATCCTTATTCATGAGGCAGTTCTTTCAACGTTTGAATTTGCGCCAGAGAAAGGTTATAACATCTTAGTTCTCTTTTGTCTCAACTAAAATAAATACCATTCTCTACAGTTTTTTTATAACAAAGATAAAACTGGTGGCAGCAAGATGGCAATTCCAGCACATACTATAGAAAAAGAATATGAAATCATTTTGGACATTACATATACAATATGTTCATGTAAGAAGCTACATTGCATCATATAATACCAGATGGAGAGATAGCTGTTAAACTTTTATTTGCACATTAAATCATGATGTGGACAGAGATTTGGGAGAGACTGTATTTACTTTGTAACAGGAGCATGATGCTTCTTTGAACAAGCTCTTTTTCAGTATATTTTTTAAATTGTCTACTGTGCCTTTTTGTCTGGTTTCACATGGTAGATGATTCCATATTGCTGGGGACAATTTACAGAAGACTCTTTTACCGGTCATGGTTTTGAATCTTGGTCTAACTAGGAATATGGCATTATCAGCATCCTCTGTTACAAGACTAGTGGGAGAGCATAGCCATTTAAGTCAGATTTTTTAGAAGCTTTTTTGATGTTCCAAAGATCATAGTGCTGGATCTTAGGTTGTTGATGAGTAGCCTATTTTTGTGAGTCTAAGTGCATAATTTTGTGAAACTGGTTTCAAGTTTGAGTTTTAAGGTATGTGGGTTATTACTGCTTTCTAGGGCAAGGATGTCATCAATGCACATGATAAGATTAAGGTGTTTGAGGTCAGTGGTGATGTCATTAATAAAGAGACAGTGAGAGAGACAAAGAACAGTGGTGGACCAATAGCAGAACCTTGGGGAACCCGTGTATTAAGGATACCGTGAATCGAAAGGAGGTTGTAGAATATACTTCTAGTGACCTTTCCTGTAAGTAACTTGCTGTACATCCTATTGCTGGGCTCCCAAAATGAAATGTAATAAATTTGAAGAGTAGGATGTTGTGGTTCGCAGTTTCAAATGCTTTATTCATGCCTTTGAAGAGCTCTTCTGTTAGTTTATATTTATTCATGTTATTGTAGATGGAGTTTATGGCTGTATGGGTTGTTGATGGTGCTGAAGGCTTTTTTGAAGCTGTATTTGGCATCACGCAGAAGGCCATGCTTATATGATTGAATATTTCCTTGTAGATGTGTTTTTCAAATATTTTGGCTAGTGGCCAGAGATTTTTCATTTGTCTAAAGTATTTGTTTTCTTTTGGTGGGGCTTTTTTAGGTTGTGGTATTATGATGGGATGTCTAAAGGCTTTGGGAAATATTTTGGGTAAATGGTAGATTGTAGATGTGTTTAAGATGAGATATGTGTAGTGGACACTTATGAAATGCAGGTTGCCATGGAGAATGCACTGCCTTCCTTATCTAATTTTAGTAGATCTTTCTTAGTAAGTTTTTTTTTTTTTTTTTTACAAATTTGATTAAAATAAAAAGTAGGAGAATAGGCTGATAATGAATAACACTGAGATGAGAAAGCCTGAGAAGGTTGTGAGGAGCTAATGGAAGGTGGAGGAGATTAGAAGGTAGGATTGTTTAGTTATTTCATACATTGTGTCTATTAGGAAGCTTCTGCCTCCATTTGTAAAGTTGTTGACATTGCATGTTTTCTGAGTGGTGATAGGCTTGGTGGAGTCTGTAATTGATTCAATCTGATGTTTAATCTCAGATCCAAACTGTTTGGGGTTTGTAGCATGCATATATTGTATCTGTCTGACAGATGTTACTTTGGCCAAATTAGTTGTAGCCTTTTTTTACATAGGCTGTGATATAACATGTAGCAGTTGTACTGAACACATGATGTTATGTGATCCTATCTCGCCTACATTCTGTACTGATGAGTTCGGAGCCGATCCTCGGCTCCGACTCGGCACGCTATGCAATAGAGCAAAGTCTCTAATTGGCTGAGCTATTCTATATCCCAGGATGCATCACCACTAATTCCCCAGATCTTGTTTGCCGCTTACAAAGCAAGGACGTGGTCTCGAGCTTGGCTGAGCTAAGTGCTTTCTTTATTAGGTTTTTGTGTATGAGTGAGTTTTTTTAACTTTTTTGTGGTAAAATATTGTTTGTTCAGGGAAAGGTTTCCGTTTAAGTTAGAGGGGCCTTCCCCTCGTGCGTGAGTAGCCTTTTTTGTGTAGTGTTTGTGAGGTGATCAAGTTCCCGTTTTTAGTTAGAGGGTTCTTGGCCCTCCTGTTTTGTGACCAATACCCTTTGGTTAACTAATTTTTTACTGTTAAAGTGTTTGTTCTGATTATTGTGTTTTTTTCTAACTATTTGGCATTAAAAAATGCACTAGATGCAATTACAAAATGTCTATAACAGATGATCACTCCCTTTGCGTGTACTGTTTAGGACCCAAACACCTTCAGGAGTCTTGTAGTGTGTGTCACGCTTTTTCCTCTCGAGTCCTCCAAGAGAGGAAAAATAAATTGATCTTAAAAGGACTTATTAAGCCTTCTTTTGAAGAGGCCTTATCTTCCTCTTCTTCTTCCTCTAAGAAAAAGAAATCGTCGGCTCTGACCAGCCTGTCGGAACCGACCACTAAGAAATCTAGGCAGGCTTCTCCATCGGCTCCATGGACTTTGGAGCCGAGGGCGGAATGGTCTGCCTCGATGCCTCCAGCCTCGACTCCTCTGGCTTCGGAGCCGATGGCTGGAGCTTCAAGAGGCAGATCACCTTCATCGGCTCCGCTGATTTCGGAGCCGATGAGGGTTGTCCGCTCAGACTCTTCCCCTTCGGCGCCGAAGTCCTCTTCGGCACCGAGGGAAATTACAATGGAGTCTCCTTCGGCACCGATTTTGATCGAGTCAATTCGGAGCCGGTCCCCTAGTCCTTCGGAACCAATGGAGAAGTCTAGTTGGACCCGTTCGATCTCCTCTCGATCCTCCAAGATGTCAGATTCGGACATTGACAGGGTGCTCCAAAGGCTGTTTCAGTCTCCAGTCTTCAAAAAGTTAGTTTCGGCTCCAGCCCAGTCGGCTTCTGAGCCGATGGTCCACCCTTTAGCCTTGGTTCCTCCTCCAACAGCCTCGGCACCGTTGGGGTCAGTGCTGGTGGAGCCGATGGAGGTGTCCGGGTCGGCTCCGACCCTTACTCCTACTCAGGCCTTTGGGTCGGAGTTCGGTACATGGACCTCTTCGGTCGGCCCCGAGGGTGGCGCTTCGGGACCGATGTTTTCGGTTCTGAGCCTCCCTGTTGGTGCATCGGCTGCGGGAGTGCCGTCTGCTGTTGTGGCTTTGGAGGTCGGACCTTCCCAGGAGTCTGGGGGTCTGGCCTTTAGAGCCATGAGGAGTGCTTTGGCCAAATCTTCTTTGGCTACCTCCACTGTCTCCCCGGCACCTTCCCTAGGCATGGAGACTGGGTCCTTTGTAGTCCCCCTGTCTCAAGACAGCGGAGCCCTGGGGCCTGAGGTCACCCCCATTGGGGGTCCCCCTCTTCCTGGAGGTCCCTCTGAAGAGTCTTCGGAGGAACCCCCAAGAAATAAAACAGTGCAAGAGGAAGCACGTTGACTCCCCTGACAAGTCTATCACCTCCGACACCGATCTTGATGATGCGGAAGGGTCCCCCAAGTCATCCTCGGATGATGTCTCCTTTGCTGACATCCTGGAAGTCCTCAAGCAACGAGGCAGCTGGCAGACCAAACCCCCTTCCTCTGATGAGTCGGTGTTCCTCAAGGCCTTCGGGGCTCAGCCCTCCTCCTCCTGGGTGTCTCCGCCCTTCGATGAGCTCCTGGATTTGATCTCTCGAAGGGCGTGGGAACATCCAGATTCTGTGGAACCGGTGCCTGCTCGCCCTAACAAATTTTTGTCAGCGCCCCCCGGAAAAGGAATTTCTCACCAAGGGTGTGGCTGTAGATGCTATGGTGGTGGCATCTGCTACCCAGCAAGATGTGGCAGAGGCTTCAACATCCATCCATCCCCCTAATAAGGAGTCTAGGAGCATGGACCGGTACGGGAAGTGCACCCCCTCTTCAGCGGCCTTTACATGAAGGTCTCTGAACTACCTCACGCACTTCACTAGACTTCAGAGGGATCTGATCAAGGAACTCTCAGATACCCTCTCTGGTAACCTGCCTGAGCAGTTAGCCCAGACGGTTAGCTCTCAATTGGCTACCTTGTCGTCGATATCGAACTCGTCCATGAGGCTCATTTCGTATGCAGCCAAGGGGGCGAGTAGAGCGGCGGGTACGGGTGTTGCTCTACGGAGTCAAGCCTGGCCACGCCTGTGTCATTTTGCAGAGGCCTTCAAATCTTCCTTTGCTGATGCTCCCTTTGATGGGTCCTCTTTGTTCGGACCCAAGGTAAAGGACACCTTGACCCGCTGTGAACAAGAGGGTAAAACTTTGACTGCCGTAGGAGCACGGTTTTCCTCTCCCTTTCGGCCTTATCCCAAGGCTAAAAGAGGAGGGAAAATGTGGTTCTGTAAATCTCAGAAGAATTACCCCTCACAGCAGGACGATCCCCCCTCTAGAGGCAGAGGAGGGGGAAATTTTTCCGGAAGACGCCGTCCCAGAGGCGGCAGAGGCGCCCGTAACACTGGAGACCGCGAGTCCTTTCGTGGCTCTTCAACCTCTCAGCATCCCTGAAGGATTGCCCGACTGTGCAGCTCCGGAGCCAGTCGGGGGTCGCCGAGGCACCTAAAGGCCTGGGAGAGTATCACTCAGGACCAATGGGTGCTCCGAATCATCGCCGGAGGTTACGTCATCCCCTTTTCACACCCCCCCTCCATCCAGAAAAATCCCGGACCCCCCACCCAGTCAACGGGATATTGCAGCCATCGAAATTTCAAAGCTGCTTCAAAAAGGAGTCATCCAACCGGTCCCCGTAGACCAGACCGGATTAGGGACTTACTCAAAATTCTTTTTAGTGCCAAAAAAGACCGGGGACTTGAGGCCCATTTTGGATCTCAGCAACCTGAATCAATCAGTCAAGAAGTCCAAGTTCCGGATGGTCACCTTACAATCCATTCTCCCGCTTCTGGAGAAAGGTGTTTGGATGTGCTCCATAGATCTCAAGGACGCCTATTATCACATTCTGGTAAATCAGGCGTCCAGGAGACATCTGCGCTTCAGCCTGGGAGACAGTCATTTCCAGTTCTGCGCACTCTCACCACAGCCCCCAGGGTGTTCACCAAATGTTTGGCGGTGGTGACTGCTCACCTGAGGAGTCTAGGATTCCAGGTGTTTCCGTATCTAGACGACTGGCTCCTAACTGCCACCTCCAGGCATCTACTATTACAGAACCTAGCAGCCACTGTATCTCTAGGAACCTCCCTAGGAATCACCTTCAATTGGGCAAAGTATGTGTTGCTGCCATCTCAGCTTATACGGTTTAACGGGGTAGACATAGACTCAAGGCAAATGCGGGTCTATCTTCCTACAGAGGGAATAGAAACATTACAATCTCAAGTCCGAGCATTGCTCCTCAAACGCCGAGCCCCAGCAAGGATGGTCCTACAACTGTTGGGTTCCATGTCGGCTACCATTCTCCTGGTGCCCTTAGCAAGATTACACATGAGGATTCTCCAGTGGCTCCTATCGGTCCAGTGGTCATATCAGGAACTTCCTCTCAGTCACCAAATTATAATTACGGAGACGTGCAAACAGGACCTCCGTTGGTGGCTTATCTCGTCCAACCTGGATCAGGGGCGACCTTTCGTTCCTCCTCCTCCAGTGGCCACTTTGACTACGGACGCCTCCCAGACGGGGTGGGGGGGTCATTACCTGGGCAGGTCAGTTCAAGGCAAGTGGCATCCCGGCGAGACTTCCCTACACATCAACATACTGGAAATGAGAGCAGTGCTTCTGTCCCTCCAAGCACTACACTGCTACCTCCCCCAAGGTATGATTGCCGTTCAGTCCGACAACATGTCAGTAGTCTGGTACCTGAACAAGCAGGGAGGGACCAGGTCCTACCCTCTTTGCAGAGAGGCCATGAGAGTATGGAATTGGGCTGTTGCAACCAATCGTTTCTTGATAGCAACACATATTCCGGTGAGATCCAATGTGATAGCCGACAGACTGAGCAGAACCATTCTCTCCCCGCACGAGTGGTCTCTGAATGACAGAGTAGCATCTCAGATCTTCAGAAGATGGGGAACTCCTTGTTGTGCCCTCTTTGCAACCCCTCTCAACACGAAATGTCTACGGTTCTTTTCTCTTACCCCGAGTCGGGGGAGGTTTCCCAAGGATGCCCTAGTCCAAGCTTGGCCCAACGGCTTACTGTACGCCTTTCCTCTGGTTCCCCTTCTCCCCAGGGTGAACAAGAAGGCGATTCACTTGCAGTGCAAGATGATTTTAATTGCCCCATACTGGCCTCGTCAAGTCTGGCTGCCATTTCTTCGGAAATATGCACTGGACGGCCCATGGTTCCTGGACCAGGTTCCAGATCTCTTGATCCACCAGTCGGGACAGCTTCACCAGTCCCTTCACTCACTGAAATTAACAGCTTGGCTCCTCCACTTCCGACTATAGTCAGGAACCAGGTTTTAGACTCAGAAGTTATACATATCTTGTCCTCAGCCCACAAGAATTCGACTAAGAAAATGTATAATAGTAAATGGAAGAGATTTGCCATTTGGGCCCAACTCCGGGGTTTAGATCCCATTACTGCCCCGGTGGCGGACGTTTTGAAATTCCTAGCTTCCCTATTCAATCAAGGGTCTTCAGTCTCTACCATTAAGGTTCAATTAGCAGCTATTTCTAATTTTCATGCAAGTACAGACCCACCTTTGATGAGCAATAAGTTGTGTAAAGCCTTCATGAAAGGTGCTAGGCTGCTACGTCCTCCAGTTTCTCATCCTGCTCCACCATGGGATCTCAGTTTCGTATTAGGTGCCTTGACCTCTTCCCCCTTCGAACCGGCAGCAACTTCTGACTTGAAATTTCTTACCTGGAAGACCGCTTTTTTGGTGGCAATTACATCAGCCAGAAGAGTTTCGGAACTTCAGGCCCTATGTGTCAACCCGCCGTACTTGGTTTTTCACAAGGATAGAGTATCCCTTAGGCCCAATCCTTCTTTTGTTCCCAAAGTTTGTTCCAGTTTCTGTCTTCAACAGTCTTTGGAACTTCCAGTTTTCTTCCCGAATTACTCAGACAGAGCAGAATATATCTTCCATTCATTGGATGTCCACAGACAATTGCGTTTCTATTTAGATAGGACGCTTCAAACACGAAAAACAGATCAGTTGTTTGTGTCCTTTTCAGACAATAAATTGGGCAAAGCTGTCATGAAGGTCACTATTGCCAAGTGGATCAGAGACTGTATTAGTCATATTTTTCTTTCTAATAGAAAGCTTACAACCACTGTGAAAGCTCATTCTACAAGGGCTATGGCTACTTCTACAGCCTTTCATTCCAAGCTTGCCATTAGTGACATTTGTGCTGCGGCTACCTGGTCCTCTCCTCACACCTTTATTTCTCATTACAGATTGGATGTGGCATCTCGGGGGCGAGCTTCCTTCGGTTCCACAGTTCTCAGGAGTGTTTTCCAGTGAGCCACCCAGGAATCAGGTGCTAGGGACGCTGTCCCATCAGTACAGAATGTAGGCGAGATAGGATCACATAACATCTTTTAGTTATGTACTTACCATAACTTCAGATGTTTGGGATCCATCTCACCTACATTCCTAATACCCACCCTCCTTCCCCCTGCCTTGGAGATCAGAAGAGACCGGACAGTTCGAGTTCGACCGTTTCATCTTGAAACATCTGGCAATGTTATATCAGCAGTGCATGTGTGAGTGCATGTGTGCGGACAAACAAGATCTGGGGAATTAGTGGTGGTGCATCCTGGGATATAGAATAGCTCAGCCAATTAGAGACTTCACTCTATTGCATAGCGTGCCGAGTCGGAGCCGAACCCATCAGTACAGAATGTAGGTGAGATGGATCCCAAACATCTGAAGTTATGGTAAGTACATAACTAAAAGTTGCTTTCAGTCTTTTCAAGCTTTATCTGTAGTCTGAAGTATTTTGGGGGTATCTAGGTGACCCAGGAGCTTTTGCTTTCTTACTGTCATTTTTATCATTGGAAATATGACACCATGCACAGCAGTGAATTTGTCTAAGAAGTAACTGAGTGCTGTGTTGGAGTCTGCTTGTGTATACACTGTAAAACCAGTCTATGTTTGAAGATGCATATTTAATAAAGTACCTCTGTTGTCAGGGATAGGTCAGTAGGAGATGGCAGTCGAAGCACTCCTTAAAATGGAGTACTTCGACATTTGTGCCGTAACAAAGACCTGGTTCAAGGCAGCAGAAAGCACCCCTGCACTACCAGGCTATAACTCATTCCACACCTTTCAGCCCCAGAACTTGGATCGAAGCTCCAAAGGTGGTGGTGTTTCCATATTCATAAAGGATGTGCACACCTCCAGACTAGTAGCCCAACATAACACATCTGAGATACTTCAGATGCAGCTAACATTGGGTAAGACAGTGATTTACGTTGTAGCCTGCTATAGGTCCCCAACCATGTCCCAAGACTCATACTCCACGTTCCTAAGCACCCTGGAGAATATTAGGGTCCAACCTAACACTCTCATACTGGGCAACTTCAACTACCCTTCCATTAACTGGGAAAACTACTCATGTACCAATACATTTGCCCAACGTTTCCTGGAATTCACTAATTCCAATGCCTTGGACCAGCTCGTTCTTACCCCCACTAGAGTTAGCAACATCCTTGACCTGCTCATTACTAACATGGACGACCGTTGCTCTACACCAATAGTCAACTCCTCCCTGCTTAGATGTGACCACAAACTAATCACCTTGGAAATCCACATCCCTCCCACCCCCACCCCCCGCAAAGGTAATCACCATGAAAAACTTCTTTAAGTTAACTTTGGGCTCCTAAAAACAGATGTGGCTAGTTGAATGACCACCAAATCATACGCCAATGCACTGTACGAACACGTACACAAATGCATGGATCTCGCCATACCCAGCAGAACCAAGATGCTCTCCTCTAAAAAAAGGAAGCAAATCTGATGGTCCCCTGCCATAAACAAACTCTACATCAGAAGGAGGAAATTGATGTGGAATAAGATGAAGTCCCAAGACTAGAAAAACTTCCTAATCAGATTCAACAAAAAGTTGAGATTCCTCCTCAAACCCTCTAAAGCTAGCTATGAAAACAGAATTGCAGCAGACAGTAAAGACAATCACAAGGCCTTCTATAGTTATGTAAAGAATCTCCATGGCATTACCCAGATTTGCTCTGAGCTACTGCACAATTGTACCTCCTATACCGAGCCAACAGATATTGCCAATATACTGGCTGACAGATTCAGTGCCAACTTTACCGTTCTGCCCCGAGGGACCAGTCACAATACCAGTAGATTGCCAGGCACCCAGTATTACTGCTGCACAGGTTAAAACAGCACTGTTCAAGGCCAAGAATACAACTTCTGTGGGATCTGACAATATCCCTGGCTGTGTTCTACATGAACTAGAGACTGAACTGGCACCTCACCTGTGTGCCCTGTTCAATCACAGCCTTACTTCAGGCTTTATCCCTACCAAATGGTGCACTGCTTCAGTCATCCTTCTCCACAAAGGAGGAGTGACTACAGACCCTGGGAACTATTGCCCCATTAGCCTGATGAGTCTGATATACAAAGCTATGGAACGCACCATCATGGACCTAATAAACAAGGATATAGGGGAACTCCAAACTCTGGATCCCAAACAGTTTGGTTTTGTGTAGGGTAGATCATACCTGCTCAACTTAGTCAACTTTTTTGAGTCAGTCACCAGAGCTGTGGATGAAGGCAAAGTGGTTTGTACAGCCTACCTTGATCTGGCAAAGGCCTTTGATACCATTCCCCACTCAGAAATCATAGAAACACTCACAAAGCTAGGCATCAACCCCTATATCACTAGGTGGGTTGCAAACTAGCTCGCAGGTAAAACCCACAGTGTGAAAGTAGCTGACTCCAAGTCAGACTGCTGATCAGTCACAAGTGGAGTCCCACAGGGTTCAGTCCTGGGTCCTCTCCTGTTTAGTATCTATTTCTCTGAAGTCCAGGTGAACATGAAGGGACACTGGCTGACAGAGGTCACAGGTGATTGCAAGTTGGGAGCTATTGTTAACTCCCCGAGTGATGTTGACATCCTACAGAAAGGCCTCACTGAGACCAATGACTGGTGTCAGAACCATGGCCTTAAGTTCAATGCCAAAAAATGTGTCGTCATCCCCTTTGGGAAAAACCCAGTTCCCATGAATTACCACATCAATGGTAGTCCACTGAACACAGATGGTGTTATAAGAGATCTGGGAACACAGGTTGACAGCAACCTCTCTTTTGACCACCACATTGCCACTGTGGTCAGAAAGTCCTTCTATGTGGCACATCTCATTACTAAGGGTTTTGCATCCAGGAAAAAAGAGGCCATTGTCTCCCTCTACTCTTCCCTCTTTAGGCCAGTCATTGAGTACAATACCCCATTTGGCATATATAGCTCACTAAACATCTGCAACAACTGGAGAGGCCGCAAAAGTACCTCACAAAGAGGATCCTAGGCCTTAAACATTTGTCCTATATGGGCAGACTAAAAAAACTCCAACTATTCTCTGTCTCATATCGTCTACTTAGAGGCAATCTCTGCTTGACTTACAAAGCCATGTCTGACCCAGCTCTGTTAGAAATGCTACATCTAAAGAAATCCCTCCACACCACACGCTCCAGAGACCTCAAACTCATTACCATAATCAACAGAACATGTTGGAAGGACAGGTTCATAACCCAGAGACTGCCCATGCTATGGAATAGACTTACCATACATGTCAAGCAGAGCACCTCACTGGCCCTTTTCAAGAGAAATTTGATGAGTGGATGGGAAATAGAAAATTCACCCCAGGGATCACTCCAGTGGCTTTACTCGACAGAGGCACTGGGAACTAAGGTCGGGTGGCACAATGTCAGAGTAATCCTATGGGCTAGGCTTGTAAAGGCCCCAGGGCCATTAGCCTAGTACACACCTATGAACCTATATGGTGGTATTTTATTTGGTTTGAAGGACCAGAATGATATTATAGGAAAATGAACACTTGAGAAGTTTGGTAGAATTTTGCTATTTAGGCATCTATGCTTTATATCATTGATGATTACATCTAGGGTGGAATTACTGCCTGTTACAGGGTTGCGTCTTGTTAGCTGATTGACTAGTTGTTCTAGGTTGTGATGTATTAAATTTTTGTTAATGTCTAGGCAGTGAGTTTTACAGCATTTATGTTGAAATCTCCCAGAATAATTATTCTTTATAGAGTACTTTGTGGGAAAACATTTTGGAGCTTATTTTACTGGTATTTACAGAAGAAGGAAGAAGGATATAGACTATGCCAAAATTTATATCATTGTGAACACCAATAGTTATGTCAACAAATATCCAGTTTGCAGTATAGTTTTATTGGTTTCTGTTGAATTTAATCCTTTGATAGTGATTGGTAAAGTATTGTGGAGTAGGAGGGCAGTGTCTCCACCTGGTCTCTCTCCATACCTGTTGCTGTACAGATAGGTAAAGCTTGAATTTATGTAATGTAATGGGCAGTAGATATCTTTAAGTCATATCTCAGTTATTCCTAATGTATGGGCGGGGGGGTGTTCAACATTCATCCAAACTTCTTGGTTTGCCCATTTGTTGTTTAAGCTTCCTATATTCATATATGCAGTTTTTTTTTAGAATATTAGAGTTGGGTATCACTGTGAATGAGTGTGAGTTTTTGATTTTATGTATGTGTAAATATGGACCTATATTTGATGATTGGGAATCCAGAGAATTAATAATTGGGCCAAGGTTTGGTTGAATGTCAACAGCTAGCATTAGTTTTATGATACAATGGAAAAGCTTAGATAATTTTTTAAAGAATGTCATGAGGTTTTAGATAGTTTTGTAGAAGATACATGTGTACAGTAAATTGCTTTTTATTTGTGTGTGTGTTAGAAATTTGGAGTGTGCTTAAAGTTAAGATATTGGGTATTGAAAAAATTGTAGTAAGAGTTGCATTATATTGTATCAATGTTGCCTTGTAGTGGTATAGTGTCAGAGACTAATAGGAAAAGAAGTAGGATAAGGAATAGGATGGTGTTAGAGATTATTATGTGGGCTTTCAATTTGTGGGGTTTTAGTTTTGCAGATGAGAGGATTTCCAGTGATAATGTGGATGATAATGTGCAATGTGGTCATTAACAAGTTATGAAACGAAGGAGTTGTATGTAGTAATATAGAGATGCAGATATTCAATGGATGATAAAGTCCTAGTTTAGGAAAGGGATGGTAGATTAGTAAAGTTTTGTCTTAGTTATTGTGACTAAGGGAATGTGATTGTTGTTAGTTGGGCAGTTAAAAATTTGTGAGCTGAGATGGGTAGTGGAAAGTAAGGTGATGTGGGTGTGTGGTTAGTGTTATTTGGGGAGGAAGTGGAAGTGGTAAAGAGAAGATGTGTGTCTAGAAAGTTGGTGTGGTTTATTGAAGATGTGGATTAGTTTAGAATGTATAAATGTAATGATTTGGGGTGGGTGGGAATGAAGGTAGGGTGGAGAATGAGATGAAGCCACTCATACAGCAGCAGATCAGAGTGGTGCTAGCTCCCTCCATAAAATTCACACACCACAGTGAGATTTACAGAACAAAAATATCCATCTTTTCTGCACATTATGGGTAATAAACCCTTTATTTAGATGTTAGTTTAAGTTAGTTCCAAAACTAAATTTTACAGTTACCAGTATAGGTTAGTTTTCACTTAAAGGAGCAGTAGCAGAAAGCTTTGAATGCTTACTTCTCTAAGTAGGGCAAGCTGCCCATGGGTAAGAGGAATGTAATGTATCAGTAACAGTAAGCTTTAACTTCTTATTTTACTAAGGAGGGCAAATTCCTTATGGTTGAGAAATAGGTAATGTATCAGTGTGTTCCACAGGTAATAATTACTTTTTGTAAAGAGCTTATTAATTAGACAGATTATATATTGTTTATGTAAATTAATGTATGCGTGGTTGTTTTATTGAGAAAAACAAACAGTTGCAGAAAAAAAATAAAAGCACAACCCTACAGAATTAAAAACTTATGTTGGAGTAAGCATATAATTTAATGTGGCACTGTGCATGTTTCTAAACATTGTGATCTTATTTAAAGACTGTTTAAGAAGTTAAATATTTATTATTTTATTACATAGGTAACCTTTAAAATATTGTTGAAACTTTAAGATGAGTACCAAGTATAGCACACGAGTGATGCCATTCACTTAATTTAAATAGTTTGTTGTTAAATACCATTAACCAAAGTGTTTTTGAAAAGCTCTGATTTACTAATAGTTTCTATAACTTAGAGTTTAATCTTTTCTGTGAGCTGTTGTGATGGAAGAGATGAATGTGTAAGCCTGTGTGGCTACGGGGTACAATCCCCTTGTGAGAGTTTAGACAAAGTACCCTGAAGAGAACATTGACTTCTCTCTTATTTTCCTAACTAGAACTGCAAACTTGTTTCTCTCAAACTGCACTTTTCATCAAAGTAATTTGGAATATTCAGTTCTGAATTTGTTGGTATCATTTAACTGACATATCTCCATATTTAAGTGTTTCAAAATGGCTCTCACGTTTCTGTTGCTGTTGAACAATTCTTGAAACAACTTAAGGTATAACATGCTTGATGCTCGTAAATTTGTTTGACTATTGCAATTAGGTCACTGCACTTTCTCTTTACTTATTTTTTTTATTTCTGATAATCTTTGTCCACTGTATGGTGAAGGTCAGACAAGTCCCCTTTTGCATTACTCAACCTTCATTAAGAATTAATAGACACTGATGTTGATGAGAATAATTTGTGTAGCTCCTTGAAATCAGTTGGATGAGAGGAGCAAAAAATGAGAAAAAAACATTGTGATAGATCAGTAGCTCACAGGTAAGTATCTTGGGGAAGTGGCTATTGCAGGGCACACCACAAGAAAGGATTACATGAGCGGAAACAAATCGGTGAGACTTTGGGAGGAAACCAAACCATGGCTAGTTTCACAGATCAGAATAACTTTTAGAATGTAATGAAAGAGCATTTGTCCTTCATGAAATGGGACCAGGTGTCCAGAGCAGCAGCTCTGGAAGAGACAGAATCAACTACTCTGAAGGAAGACAAGAAGGAAAAAGGAGGACATTGTTCCTGCCAGACAAATCCAGAGGGAGTTTCCAAATAAAGTATTTCCCAGCAGTAAAAGGCTGAGGAAAAGGCATTTGATGTGTATTTAGTTCATCTACAAAACTTTGTTTTGGTTGGAAGAACCCGTTTTATTATTTCATTTGAATATAATAAATGGTGGCATTTAAGACTGATGGTCTCAAGTGCTTTAATCTTCTACATTTTTGAAGAATGTGGTTATTTCAGCACAAGTCATTAATACCAAAGTCCAGAGACTACAGCTGTCACTTCCTATATAAGTGTAATATATCTAGAAGGAAAGACAATTTTGTGGTATCCAGAGTTTTGTGAGTATGCCTGACTATAGATACATGTACCAAGGTGATCATGGTAGAGCATTTATTACAGACCTTAGTAGCTGCGGCCAAAGGATGGTCACAGTAGCTATATCAATGTAAACTCCAAGGATAGCACTATTGTTAAAACATCTTAGATGGGAGGAGGATCTTGAGGTATATCTTAGTACTTTTGGATAGTAGAGTAACCAGGAGGGATTTGACCAAGTTGACTGGACCAGAAGTGTATAAGCCCACTGAAACAGAGAACCATGGATAGCTTACATTGACATGGAGGGGGACTGATTGCCATAACAATGACAGAACTCAAAAATACTTCATTTGTCAGAGCTCCTGGTATGTCAAGGACACAGTCTCAAAAGTTTCATAGCTGGATATTTTTTTATAACAAAACCATAAAGTCACAGTTATGTAACTTAAAACATATTATTTAATTTTTGACTGAACCCATACAGTAAACACAATAAAAATAAAATGATAGACATGTTAGCATTTGTCAAACATAAGAGGTTATTACCTACTATTTTAAGAAAATAGGTGTGTCAGACTAACCCTAAAGACTTTGTATGTTTTGGTGTACTAATAGAAAGACTGCTGTGGCATGAAAAGATGTATAAATCTGATCAGTATAGCTTTGTAGTAAAACTGATGTCAAATGTTGGTAACAAACACAAAGTAATGGTTCTGAGCATATTCTCTTTTATATGTAGGAAAGGGATCAAATAGCTAGGTTTCCCCTAATGATAGTAACACTGTAAAATGTGTGAAAACATAACCCATGGCAATCATATTACTAGTGGTGTTATGCCTGTAAAATGTGATAAATTATCTTCCAGAAAAATTGTGTCTGCTTTCTTTTACTTTGTAATTGTCAAGTTTATTAAGTGAAAGTTCTAGACTGATGGCAGAAAACTGCAAGGACCATTAGGCAGTATGGTCAAACATATTAAAGGGCAATGATTGTAAGATGTAAAGTGTTATTAACAAAACAGTAGAAGTGGTGTGCATTTATAGTGTAAGAAATACTGTCCTGTTTCTCAGACAAAAGCACAGACTGGGTTTGGAAAGGTAGTCTATCTAGCTGCTGTTATTTCCAATCTAATTATGATAAGGAAAGATTTTCCCCTCTTTAAAGAGCTGGAGGGACATTGGAAAGACAAAAATTTGTTGACAGATAACCCTATCAATGTGTGTGGAAGGGAACCTGCAAGTGAGCAAAAATGCAAATATTCACTTTCATAACCCAGAAAAGGTGAGTGCAACCACCAGATGCATTCATCATAGTATATAAATCTAACAAAGACAAAAACACAGTCTTAGAGGACCTTAAAAGTACCACATTTTGGCTAAGGATACAGAGTGTAAGAGGAAGAAGCTGCACTATTTAAAGAGATATATCAGAGTATACCTCTAACAGAGCAGCCTGCAAGAAGAAAACAAGTAGAAGGTAGTAACGTAGACCTTGAGATTGTTCAAGTTGTGCTGCAAAGAAAGATGCAAAAGTGCCATCGAAGTCTGAAAATGTTTCAGAGCTGACAGTTGAAGTGACTATTAGATATTAAAAGAAGAGAACACTCATTGAAAGGGTGTATTCTAAGGAAGTAAAGGAAGTATGGAAATGCACTACTTAAGATGAATTCTAAACTTTCTGTCAAGTTAAAATAGAAAGCCCCGCAAGTGGAGAATTCTAAGAAGGAGTTCAGTGTTAAGAAGCAAAATCATAACAATAAGAAAGGTTTCACCATGGTGTTAATACCTGCTAGGGTCATAAACTCACCTAGCCTGCGACATTAACAGGACATGCTGGAGAGACAGATATGTCTCCCAGAGATTGCCACTCCTCTGGAACAAACTCCCAATTCACATAAAACAGATAACCCTATTTAACCATAACCCATCATTTAAAAACTTGTTTGAAAAAAAATAATGATACCTTGGAAAGATATAATACTAGAATTAAAGGAAATTTCAAATGTGGTAAGTGTTCCGTATGTAGTTATATTCATTGTACTGGCACTGAAGTGGTTGTAAATGGCTGTAGGATTAATTTCAATGGACATTATAATTGTTATACATCAAATGTTGTTTATTTGGCTATATGTCAACACTGCAGGGCCTTTTATGTAGGAAAAACTAATAGGCATTTTAGGGATCGTATTAAAGAACATCTATTAGATATTCAACATCTCAAAACAACAAATGCCTTGGCCAGGCATATTATTAGTAATGTAGATCATAAATTTAAATTTTGTGTTATCAATCAAATAATATATGATCAGCAGGGTAAAATTACACAGTATCATTTGGATATGAAGGAATTGAAATGGCAGATTCTTTTGGACTCTTATAACTTACCTGGCTTAAATGAATACCATACTATAATGCCTATATTAAGAATAAATAAATTAAAAGGGACATAAAAATATATGTATAGGGAATATGTATATTTTACAACATATATACATTTAATGAACTAGAATTGGTTATACAACATACACATTGCTGTTGTTGTTGTTGTTCATTTATAAATTCATTTTAGTACAAATGATAGAATTGTTAATGAAATTTATATTCACATTTATTATTTATTATATACAATATTACACATGGTTGAATACACTGTTTATATGGTATTAGTTTTTTTCCACTATAATTATATTAGTATTTATAATAGAATACTTAGGTAGTAAAATGTATAGTATTTATTATTTTTCAGATGTTTAAAATGTAGTTATATAGGACTATTGAAGTTAATTGTATTAATATATTTAGTGGCATTAAGGATTAAGGTTGCAATACATACATAGTTATATTTTATTTATTTATTTTATTTATACAGGTTTTTGATTATAACTTTGGAGCAGCTTTTAAATGTGTTTTTTTAAATGTGTTTTTTCAATGTGTTTCTTTAAAACGAAATTAATCAATTAAACTGGTTATGTAAAAGTAAATTGCAATTAATTAAGTAATCAACTTGGGAGGGTTTTGTATTTAAGCAAGCTTCACAAACTGTGCTTTGTATTCTGATGAAGTTCGTTGGAGCGAACGAAACCTAGGTAAATAAAGGAGTTATTTTTTTATGCTGGCGGTGTGCCTTGAAAAGTACTTTTTACAGTAACCGAATATTGGATGCAGTATTATCGCTTGTATATTGCTGTTACTACTCTCCTTATTGGCGTTTGCCTCCATCTCGCTTCAATTGTTGTATTGTTAACCATAACTCAGACAGTTGGATGGGAGACTATAAATTTACCCCAGGGGTGTCACCCATGTCCCTCTTGGATAAGGGCAGTCAGTGCTGATCATAAACTCGCACTGCAAATATAAACCATATAACTTGGTTAATAAGGAAACAAGGGTATGTCATGGATAGGCTTATAAAGGCCCTAGGGCCAACAGCCTAGTAACCTCTTATGAACCTATTTTTGCACAAAACAGTAAAAAAAATATCAAATAACTCACTCAAGCCTATAACACCTTTTTTGTATACTTCCAGTCTATACTTATACCTCCTTATGGCATCCAGAACTGTTTTGGGTCTGGTTTCCTTAACTTAGTGACTTAGTAGCTAATAATGGCAATATTTGAAAGGGAAATGTTATTAACAAAATGACACTAAAATTGTTAATCTAGGATGTCCTGGAATGGAACAATTAATCTATGTTTGCCACTTATTATTCATATTTTCATATTTTATTCTTATTTTCATAACTGAGAGACTATATTTAATTGAGGTGTATAGTGTGAAACACCAATGTGGGAGACAGGACAGACCACTAAAACTGATGCTTTACATCATACTATATTAAAAAATTGCTAGTTGTTTGATAGTAATTATGAAAATAAGCAATATGTAGTTAATACTTCAAAAAACGTAAACAATTCATGACATTATGTGAAATCTTAGATGGTGAAGAAAACTATCTTAGATATTTGCACTGTAAGTTGCACATCTTGAGAGATATCCAGTATTATTTGTATTGTTAATTACAGAATTAAACATACATTTTCATATTTCTGTAAATAGCTCAAAAAAATGCTCTTACAGAGCCAATTCTTGTCATGGGAAACTTTATATCTGGCTAACAAAACTGTTCTAACAACATATGCCTAAGCTGTATACTTTTCAAGATATGGCAATTTGTGAAAATTTAGAAAAATATATAATTTGGGGTTTATTTGCATTGTAGTATATTACAGTATTTATGGAAAATGCTATGAATGCACTAACTATTGTTACTGTAAAGAATATTTCTTACTTATAACATTGTTATTTGTACAATGTTTATAGCCTTTATTGTTCAAAAATATTTACATTTGTTTATCTTACACTTTTTGAGTTTATTTTTGGTACTTACATATTATCTTAACCGCATTCTCGCAACCATGTTATGACATATTATCGCAAACAGACATTCTCGCGACTGCATTTTGTGCTACGCGTTTCATATTTTTGGCCCTGCCAGTACTTTCTTCGTCTTTTTAACTTCTCTTAAAGGCTTTCAGTTACCTGAGTAAGTACTGTAGTTCGATCTTGGAGTTGATATATATATATATATATATATATATATATATATATATATATATATATATGTATATAGGGTTAGAATAATTAAGAGGCAGAAATGTACAAAGTGTTCATGGTCTGTAGCGGTGATCTTTTTTCATTCTGCAATTTATTTTAATTATCATTGGAATTCTCAATGGGAAGTACAATTGTTTGAGTATTTGACTGAATGAATATCTGGCAAAGGAAGTATTGTGTCATATTCTACAAATATGTCTACAGTCCTGTGAAGAAACTGGTCTGAAGTTTTTGCTGACAATTGGGCTGGAACAATGCGTGGAAGGAACCCTTCTCAGAAAAATGTTAATGGAGAAAATACCAATAAGAATGATTTTAATTTTGTTATGATATATATACCATCTACCACTGTAAAAGTAGGCAGTTTTCTGTCTTGTATCTCGTAATATACGGAGATGAAACAACCAGAGGATATAGTGAAGGTGAAGATGGGTGCTAATCTGAGATGGACAGTAGAATTTAAAAGAATGATATTAAAACACATGTTCTCATTCAGGTAACTCAAAGGCTTTAAGAGAAGTTAAAAAGCCGAAGAAAATATGGCCAGGGTGAAATAAATGAATTAAGTGGTAGATAACATGGTTATGATAATACATAAGTACCTTATTTTTTTCAGAAAATGCTCTGGAATGTAAGGATATGTGTAGACTGCTAGAGCTGTGACATTCCACACTACATACGTGTTATGAGATAATGGAAGACTCATATAAGTAATGAGAAGGTACACTTGAAGACAAAATGCGGTTTAGTATATTCTTTTCAGTGGGAAAACAACCTGGAAAAGAAAAGAAAAAAATGAAAAGATAGTATTCCTTCACCAGGAGATGGGGAGAGCAACATAGAGAAGATAAGGAAAAATGAGAAGGTGATGCCTCCTACGGGACAAAATAACCAAGAGCAGAGACCCAGTAATATTCCTGTTGGGTCAAAATACAGGGAGTCTAAGTAAAGGAAAGAGTGTACTATGTATGAAGTTTATAAAGAAAGAAATCAGGAAAAAGTAAATAAAGTTAGAGTAGCAACTGACATTAAAGAATCATTGTATTAGTTGCCTTTTGTAGAAGAAGAGTTAGACATTGAGACTCCATTACCTCTAGTAGTAGCACAGGAGGAAATACCTTCTTCCTCATGTTAGGCTGACCTTGAGAAAGGCCTTAAGGTAAAGCAGTTGAATTTTAAAAAGGGAAAGAAGGGAAAATGACACTTTGAGCAAAGCAAGGGAAATATAGCTAAAGTTGTAAAGGAAGAAGCTGAACAAGATGTTCCTACTGCTTATTTATACTTTGAATTACAATTTGACTTGTTAATGCAGAGCACAAAAGGATAACAAGGAAGTATTGCATCAACTGTTGGTGTCCAAGCCTTTCAGAAACATAATGACAAGATTAACAAGCAGTTATGTGATTGGGGGACACCTGGGAAAGGACAACATTAAAGTGTGGATCCTAAGAAGGTTTTAATGGCCTGGAATAATGAAGGACATTGAAAGGTTTTAATGGCCTGGAATAATGAAGGACATTGAAAACTTCTGTGCTGGATGTCATGAGTGCAATAAGTCAGTCCCTCCTCCATACTTCAAAAATTCTTTCATTCTATCACAGAGGTGCCATTCAAATGTGTTACAATGAACATTGTTGGCCATTGGTAAATGGATTTCAGTTTATTGCCATTGTTTTGGACTATGCAAATGAATACCTTGATGCTATTCCACTCAATAAAGCTAATGATAAAACTATACTCTGGAAGCTAATATTATTATTTTCCAGAATAGAGGAAACCAAAGGAAATCCTCACTGATCCGAAGACTACTACAATTCCTTGCATGCTATTAGCTAAAGGAAGGCTAGAGCAGATATACCGTATTAATATTCTGAAACCATGGAAGGAAATTCAAACCTTGGTAGTTTGTTTAGCAGCAGAGATTAGAAAATCTGGTAAATAATAAAAACTGACCTTTATGTCTATAGTTCAGAGAGACAATATGCTATCCAAGCAAGAGAAATAAGAAATAAAGAGTCTGTGTTACAGAACAAGGAAATGTTTTAAGAACTACTTGGATGAACAACTGTGATTTAACACCATATTGACACTGGTTCAGGAGAGATGGTGAGCTTAAAACCCAGCTGGATACTGGAGCCAGAGAGAAGGGCAGTATGAGAAGAACTAAGAAAAGTGCTTCATACAGGTGTAGTCGAGGAGTCTAAGACTGAATGGAACAGCCCCGCCATGTTAGTTCCAGAACCTAATGGAACAATCAGGCTGCGTAATGATTTTAGGAAGCCAAATTCATTTCAAAGTTTGACTGTTACTCTATGCCGAAGGGTGATGAAAAGAATAGGTTGGGGACAACAAGATTCTTAACTACATAAGGCCTGATAAAAAGTTACTAAAATTCTTTCTGACAACTGAGCTTAGGGAAAAGCTGGGCTTCTCAACACCAGAGGGATTATTCCAGCAAACTTTCTTCATTTTAGGTTGAGCGGCACCCAAACAGTATTCCAAATGCTTAGGCCTAAAGCGAAGGAAGAGGCTGTACTAGACTTCTTGAGGCCAGCAGGGCCAACTGTGAATGCCTCCAAGATAAGAATGATGGTGGTCACATACCTTCAGTATGTCACAGGAAGAGAAGTAGTTCAATCCAAAAAAAAAAAAAAAAGAAAAGGTAAAAGCTGTAAGAAAATTGCCTATTTCAGAAGCTAAGTGACAAGTAAGTGCACTTTTGGGATTAGACAGCTTTAAAGGTATTACTAGAAGTTCATGCATCATTTTGCAATAGTAACATGCCCCCTCACTAATGTGAATAAGGGGAAGCCAACAAAATAAAATGGGCAATAGAGGCAAACACTGTTTTTAGAGAGTTAAAGAAATGATTATACACACAGTCCATATTAGCATCTTTTTATAGTCTATACTGATGCACTGGAGACTGGGTTTGAAGCAGTGCTCTCACAAACTTTTAATGGAAAGGAACATTACTTCCTCAGTCAAAAACTAAGCAAAGCAGACACTCACACACACCCCTCCCTGAAAACAGATTTAACATGAGCAACAGTAAACTCCTTTTCCCTTAAAACTTATATTTACTGAAAATGCATTTGACAACCCATTAAACTACAAGGCATGTTTGTAGGTTCATAGGTGTGTACTAGGCTAATGACCACAAGGGCCTTTTTAAGCCTAGCCATGCATTCCAAATCCTTGACAACTTCTGATACCCTTGATAATTGTAAGCATGGGCCTGGGAGATGAAACATTTACAAGCAAGATCCTGTGAAATGAAATATTTACAGGCTGTCAATGTCCATTAAAGACATAGATACCAAGTCAGGGATGAATATCCTGTTCCCCATCCAGTTGTCCAAGTTACACTTGAATTGGTTTAAGGAAGATCTCTGCTTCACATGGATAGGGAAACTCTTCTAGAGAAGTGTTAGTCTATAGGCTACACACCTGTGTCTCTAGCAGGTTCTATTTATATCACAGGCAAGGTTTAAGTCTTTAGAATGGGTAATTCTGTTACTATTTGTTTTGTGGATATGTAGGAGGTCCATCAAGGTGGGGTCCAACAGTGCATTGTATGCCAGGCATAGATCTCTCCTCAACAGCCTGTAGGACACAGAATACAGGGATATGTTTTTGAGGTAGTCTGCAGAGGGCATGTTACTTATGCACTGTATTCTTTTAAGGAGGAATGTCTGTGGGCGTTCCGGTTGTTGGATGTGCCTGGTTAGGTACATACCAAAGGTGACATTGTTCCAATGATAGGTCTGATGAATGCTGAATATAGTGAAACAATAACCTCCTTGGACCTAGATGCCATACCTTTGTTCATAAGTTGCACAACATAAAATAATTTCCTCACTGCTGTAGACATGTGATGGTCAAAGACTAGATTACTGTTAATGTCTGTCCCCAAGTCCCTGACTGCTGGGTCAGCTCTTTGGGTGTGTATTGTCAATATGATAGTTACCAGGGGTGGATGACTTCCTGAAGGATACTATTATACATTTCTTGGAATTTAGTTTTAGTCTATTGCTCTGAAACAAGTTATTTGTTTGTATCAGCCCTTCCTGGAGAACATTAGTGTCAGTGGGGGATTCTCTGACTGCTCTTAATTTACCATTGTCTACAAATTTGTTCAGCCAGAGGCCATTAACAATGGCCTTGACTTCAGAAAAATAAATGCCAAAAAGGAGCAGTCCCAGGACTGATCCCTGAAGGACTCTACCTGTGAGTGGCCTCCTTGAAGAGGTGGACTCCCCAATTCTAACTTCCTGGGTCTTATCTGTAAGCCAGCTATCCACTGGGTGACATAAGGGTTTATAACTAACTTCTTGAGTTTATCAGCAATGCCTGAGTGGGGTATTGTGTCAAATGCCTTAGCCAGGTCAAGGTAGCAGTGTGAACCATTTTGCCCTCATCCATTGCTTTGGTAACCTTCTCAAAGAGGTCCACCAGGTTCAATCGGCTTGACTTGACTTGAAAAAAATAAATTGAATTAGGTACCATGTCTGTAGGTTTCCTATGTCATTATTGATCATTTCCATGTCAATTCTTTCCATGGCTTTGCATATGAGACTAGTTAAACTTATGGGTCTGTAGTTTCCAGGGTCTGTAGATGGCCCACCTTTGTGCAGAGGGATTACTGTTGCTGTTCTCCATTTGTGAGGCACAAAACCTATTTGGATGCTATGGTAAAATAACAACCCAGAGAGCCTGATATGTCATGTTTCATGCTATTTGGAAGGCATCCTGAGATACTGTCCGGGCCCATTGATGCAGTGCTCTTGCTCTTAAGGAGAGAACATTGAGGACCTGTCCTCTAGTGATAGTAGGTAGAGTTATATTTGATGGTATTTCCTGTGTGAGGAGGAGAGAGGGGTAAAGTTAGAGCGAAATTTGTCTGCCAGTAGGTTTTCTATATCTTCTGGCTCAGTATAGGTGGCTTCATTAACGATGATCTCTGCCCACAATTGGGAACTGCCTTTGAGGTTGTAGATATAGCTAAAAAATGCCTTGTGGTTGTCCTTGACCTGAGATGCCAAATTTACCTCAAATGTGGCTGTGCTAGACTTTGTCCTCTGAGTTGTTTGTGTTGCTTGATGAGAGCGTTTTTATCTTGCTGGGTGCTACACCTCCTAATTTTTGCCATGATTTTTTTCCTTCTGTTATACAGGCGTATTGATGTTCTGATTCCACTGGGTTGGCTTATTTTTTGAGTTAGTTCTGTACTTATTCATGGTTAGTAGAGCTGCCATTATGAAGCTATCAACATGCTTGTATATGGTTTCTTTGAACAGTTCTGCATAGGCAGCAGTATTCTCAGATTTTATGGGGGCTTGAAATTTTGCCAGGCTATCACCTTATAGTAGGAAGCTAGCCTTGATGGGAAACGTAATCAAATGGCATATAGTGAAGCACTAATTTGTGCCAATGTGAGGGGTGTAAGAATTCAAAAGACAGCTGTGCAATTCATTTTCTAACAACTTGGGATAGTCCACTTGATAGAGACGCAACTCATAGCCTTGCTCATCTTCACTAAGTACCAGACATATAGCTGTAGCCCAACACAGTGCATTTCACACTTGTGTGCCTGGAAAAAAGTCAGGTTAATTAAAATATATAGTCATAGTTTAAATATTAGAACACTGGATAAGCAGAACTGGGTACAAAACACACTGGAACTTCAGAATAATTCTGAAGAAGTTCCATAAGTAAAGTGAACAAAAGCACTAAATTACTTTGGTTTCCTGTGATTTTTTTCTGCAACAGATTGGTTCTTTGGGTTCTTTTGGTTCCATAGTTAAAATATTAACCTTAAACTCATAGACTTCATGCTGTCCAGTTTATCCACAGCAAAACAATAAACACAAGGAAACCAAGGTTCATGCTCAAAGAGCATAGATTATATGATGATGTTGCTGTTTACTAGAATCAGTTCCTTCCAGTACACCATAACTACTGTGGGTTTCAGGAACCAAGTATTCACACACACACACACACACTCACACACACACACACACACACACACACACACACACACACACACACACACACACACACACACAATTATAGCAATTTACATGACAGTACACCTCACATGTCTGCCTGAGAGCAGGTGAATGAATACATTCATAAATAATAGGCCAGAAATGTGGCTTGTTGCTGTCAAACCATACAGTGGAACCTATTGCAACCCCCACTACCCACTCAACATAGCTCAAATTTGAGACAAAGATCCAAAAAAACAAGCACAGATTTTAAATGTTTCTCTTATATACTTAGAAAGTTACTAGAATAAAAAGCTTTGCATTACCAAGTATTTTCTGAAGGATACAAATTCTGAAACTCATGTCTTTCATTATTTAATGTCTAAAAATCCACAACAGTTTGCCAGAAATCCACAAATTTTACAAGGAATGGACAAAAATGCCCCTCATTTTCTTTTGCTCACGAGTTTTGAACAAAGCCACACATTAAAAAAGGGCCAAAGGCCCACATTTTAAATACAAATTTCTTTTATCTAATTGCTAAACAGGTAAACTCACTGTACTAAGTGTCCCTTTTCAGGGATGATCCAGGAGTACTGAGTAACTAACTTGCTCAAAGGCACATAGGAGACAAATGGAGATGGAAGGATTCAAACCCTGAACGTTTGTCTACAGGAACCACTTTATTAATAGCTCAGAGCCTTGAGTGCCAGACAATGCAAATTAAATTGAAATGTATTTTCTGAACTGTGAAACTCTAGTGACTAGTATTAATGATCGACTGTTATCCTCAATGATTTATCAGAAAACGTAGAAGTTCAGGAAGGTCTGGCAGTTAGTGCAGTGGATTAAGGATCAAAGCTCTTAATGAGCTGATTTCTGTAGTCATGGGTACAGGATTTGACAATCTGAGTGGCAGTTTGCCTACTGTGTGACTTTGAGGAGGTCACTTAACAAGACAGTGTTCCAGGGACTTGGTGAATAAAATGATACAGTGTACATATTTTCTAAGAAAGAATAATAACTACATATTACTGACAAATTGTAACCCCTTAGTGATTTACCTGTAATTATTCTTTCTGGAGGCAGAATCATGTTGGCCATGCCCTCTGGAAGGTAGAATGTAAGATATGCACACACACAACCGCAAAATTAGAGACTCTCCCTTGAACAAATTATCCACCCCGATCTCCTGTGTCTCTCCTACACGAAACAGATCTCAAATCATCTCCTATTAATGCTGTGAACAAATCTACTCTGCTAAAATCCCACTCTGCAAAATCTCCTGTGCTGTGTGCCTCTCTATGTGCCAAATTGCCTGCATGAATCTGCTGTACACTGGTGTCCTCTCTACTGTGCTGAAGTGCTTTAAGCTGATGTGCTGATGCTGTTGAAGTGGTCTTGTGCTGAAGAGAGCTTCCAGGGATCTGATGTGCTGCTGAAATGGGTCCTTTGCTGAGAATCTCCATAAATAGTGGAGTTGTTGCACCAGGCCTTAGGCAGCTGCCTAATTTGCCTCATGCTGGATCAGCCCCTGCCTAGCTCATACATCTCTATTTATAAGCTATATTCCCTTTTTTAAGCAGCTAACTTCTGCTTTGCTATCTATCTTGTTATCTCATTTCATATTCTTTCTCCTGCAGTCTTTTCTTTAAAGATTGTCCAGTAGCTTTATATAGTAATCAACCCTCAGTCTTTTCTTCTCTACAAAATCCTGAAAACTCCATAACCTGTCCTTGCTTCCATTCTACAGCATATCCTCTGACTTATAAATCCCATTTCTTCTCCATAATTCCAACTATCTCCAAACATCTCTCCAAAGTCCCCTGCCCTCTACTCCTCTAATTTCTAGTGTCCATTCCTCTAACTTCCTGTAAATGGTTTCTCCAAGCAACCTTAGTATTCATTGTTTGTGTTCCTCTTAGTCCTGCCCAAATTATGACTTATTTGTCATCCTTGGCTTCTTCCAGTTTACCCATCGAATCAGACTGTTCTCAAACCCTTTGATTCACATTTGCTGCCACTGCATGTGTCTTATAGTCAGGCATACCCCACCATTCTAAGTATTTTCCAATTCCTTTCCACTGCCAGGAGACTATCAATTTATCAAGTGCAATTCAACTGAATGCTGGTAGATGGAAGGAAAGCTGCTGAAACAGCTTTTGCTCAGTGTGGAGATTGCTCCTTTCTGTACTGTTGTGCGACCTCAGATTAGGACTATATAACTTTGGGGAGTGTGGAGGTGTCCTTCCACATGGGGTTGCAGGGGAGACTTTCCCCTCTACAAAACAAAATTTTCTTCTAGGAATGCCAATTAAGTTGTTTCAGTAAGTTTTTTGATGTATGGGTATTCCATAGATGAGTCTAGGCATATAGTGTATTTAGCCTAATGCAAGTTGTGTCCAGCATTTTATTTCAGTAAAACCAGCAGGAAATTAAAGGAATTGTTATAGCAACATACTTATGATATCAGGAAAAAGAAAAGCAGTAATGCACTATTTAAACACATCAAATTAAATGTAGGGCAAGAATTTGTATTTTTACCATACAAGGCCATGTCAAACCTAGAGGTGTTGGACATGCCACACTTAAAGAAATCCTAATCCCTCAGAGCCACATGCTCCAGGGATCTAAACCTTGTCATCACAATGAACAAAACATGCTGGAGGGATAAGTTCCTGACCCAGAGACTCCCCAGACTCTGGAATAGACTGCCCATACATGTCAAGCAGAGCGCCTCTTTGGCCCTCTTCAAAAGGAACCTTGATGATTGGATGGGAGAAAGGAAATTCACCCCGGGGATTACGTCAGTTGCCCTGCTAGATAGGGGTCCATGGAAGTAAATACTGTGGGAAGAAATAGCCAGGGAATTGTTATGGCTGGGCTTGTATAGGCCCTAGGGTCGATAGCCTAGTACCAACCTATGAACCTATGGATCTTCGAGGTGGCTTTTTTGGTGAATATGTGGAAAGTATAGAGATGTTGTTGTTGACTACTGCATTGAAATAATTAATGTATCAACCACAATTAGCTGAAATCAAGACTGTGTTCTCTAGGTGTATGCCCTGCCTATAAAACTGGTTACAGGCAATGGTACACAGTTTATGTTCAATGAGTTTCAATAAATTGGACTGACTATGGTTTTACCCACAGTATGCCAAATGCTCATTATCCACAATCAAATGGTGAAGCTGAGAGAGGTATGCAAACAGAAAAAAATACTAAAAACAGATCCTCATAAAGCACTCAAGGCATGTCAAGCTACTCCACATAGTTCTGCTGGAGTAAACCCTTTACAGCTATTACTTGGAAGACTGAACTTGAGCCAAGAGTTATTCTATACCATATAGTCAAATGAAGTGATAAAAATGCCAAAACCTCATACAAAACATTTTATTACTGGTGTCATTCAACATAACTACAACCTATCCTACAAGCTGATCAAGCTGTCTATTTAAATCTAGACGGAGAGAAAAAGTGGAATACAACAGGTATAATAGTGCAGATAACCTCAGGACCACATTCCTACATGGTACACACAAAATATGTCACCATAAGTCAATGTAATAGACATATCCAACGGGTTCCTGATGAGTGTCAACCTGAATATAGTGTACTAAAACAAACAGACCAATGAGAGATGAGAATGACCAGATAATGTCTGGCAAACTGTTCCCATACCAATGATAGATCTACCTCAACCAAATATTTGAGACAAGGGTAGAAGTTCAAGTTCAACTGATTGTGATGACAGACGTAGTGCTAACAAGCGCAGTTGAGTATGACTGTTCTTCTTTCTGATCAGTGACTCTGTTTTGTCTAGTAACTGTAAAACAGCATGTCTTAGACTTTTCCTTTTGTAGCCTCCTAATCTTCTTCCAGTTTAAGTGCATATAGTCAGTACATTTCAATAAATGAAAGAATCATTTGCACCTTAAAGCATTATCAACAGTTCTGTGAAAGAGTCATTGGTGCAGTTAAATAAATATTAACTCTAAATTCCATAATGTTTGCGTATTACTCCATTATTTA
Organism: Protopterus annectens; assembly: GCF_019279795.1. Lineage (NCBI taxonomy): Eukaryota > Metazoa > Chordata > Ceratodontiformes > Protopteridae > Protopterus > Protopterus annectens. The sequence continues at coordinate 381,890,486 of NC_056725.1, forward strand.
CTTACAATGTTCATATTCTTTTGTGGGATCATTCCAGAGTGTTGAATATATGATGCATTAGTTGTGTATCATCCTACTTCATAACTTTGAAAATTTAGATTTTTCTCATAAGGGGAGACGTGATAATACTTGGCTTAAAGCCTGTAAGTATATATAAATTGTCATTGCTTGTTTAATATAAATGTGTGATAGAGCTCTTTTAAGAAGTAGCCAAGCCCATAATGAATAGCAATTTCTAAGCTGTAGTGACTAGGTATAAGATACTAAAATGCTAGCATGATTTATGCTGCACTACCATGTTGTTTGTAGTAAAAGTTACGTGTTTGCTGAATCCAGTTGTGAATCCTGATGTTTCTGACTCAGCCAATGAAGTAGGCAGAGTATCTTTTAGAAAAAAAAACTTCTGAAACTCTCTGAAGTCAAACTAGGGAGATAGAACAAATGGCCACAGTAATATGCTGCTGTCAGATGTATTTAGACAGCACGCCTTCTTACCCCTACCCCCTAGCTTCACCCTGAGGAAAGTAAAAAAAAAAAAGAATAATGATTGCAGCAATGTATTTCAACTTATTGCCATAGAATCTACTTTACTTCTTTAGAATGTGCAGGCTTGCCATCCAGACTATAATCTAGAGAATGATTCTGAATCATTGTCTAGATCTTGGGTGGGACAGAGCAGAAAGTCTACTAACTGAATGGTCATGTTTGGTGTCCAGCACCTACTAATAGGGTGCCCCAGCTACAGCTGCTTTGGACAGGCTGTTTATGTATTTGCTTATTTATGCAAGTAAAGAGATGCCGCTGCCATGCTTCTTTACCTAATAATAAATAAATAAGAAAATAAATCAACATTGGGAAAGCATATCTATGCAAATGCCACCGCAGCGGCCATATACTTCACCTTTTGGGAAGGCCGCTTGCTGTAACAGTTCATCCTGCAAGCTTCTGTTGCCTGGCTGCTATATAGGATTTGAGTCATGTGACTTAATATTTTTGTGGCTCCAAAGCAATCTTTAGCTGGAATGGGAGATATATGACATTTATTTATGCTTTTGCTAATTTCAACAATGCATGGAATAATAGTTGTGATTCCTGGTCACAGATACACCTTAATTATATATGTATGTATATATATATATATATATATATATATATATATATATATATATATATATATCTATATATCTATATATATATATATATATATATATATATATATATACGCGTGCACACACACACACACACACACACACACACACACACACACACACACACACACACACACACGTAGGAACTCACTGAACATAGTCTTTGCTTTCCCATTTTAAAGACTTGCATAGTTTAAAGATACAATTTGAATCTGTTATACATAGCTAGTGATTGATAACTGAAGTAATGAAATTATTCCTTACTTATATAGCATACGTCCGCAACTAATGTGGGTCTAATTTCTGTTTCTATAGAAAAGTGATCAAGAAAAGGAGGAATCATTGTTCTCTGATCGTGATGGATGGTGGAGAACTACTTTCAAGGTATGTAGGTTAATTTTAACTGATCATACTTTTAAATAGCACAAAGCACCATTCTGTTCTGAACTGTTCTGAAGAGAACTGTTGCAAGACCAAATGTTTAAAATGATAGAAAAATGCAGCTGTTCTTTATTGACTGAGATGTTAAGTGCCAATAAATGAAGTCTATGCTCATTCACAAAGTTTGTTTCATTTCTTCCCTCGATCATCTATTAAACTCTTATTGTATTGACATCTTAGTTAGTACTATATAGTTGATTATGATCAGGGTGCTGTTAATAATCAGTTAGTTATGTGTTTGAGAAATGATACCATGTAATTCAACATAATGGTGGATCCCAGAGATCTGATCATAATCTTTTGTAATACAGGGAGTTTAGTAGTGCATGTCAGAGATTTAAACATTTTGTTTAACTTCTACATAAACTATGCTGTGAAAAGATACAGTTGTAGACATACTCATTTCTTTGTGGCTTAGTATATTTAATTTACTTTTACTGTAATTATGCAATGTTTAGTATGCATGATTTTTATGTGTGAGGAAGTCACCACTTTAAGTTTACAGTTGCTGTACAAGGTAGACATCACTTAATGAAATATTTAATTGCTGACTCTGTGAAGCCGTACTGTGTGTGACAGTGTGGCCAACAGCAAGATGTAGTCTGTTCAGCTGGCTGCTTTAAAAGCTATTATACACTTTGCTTTGCCACCCTTTTATATATTTATTTTAGGTTCTGGGGTAGCCCTAAGTTTGTTAGCCTTTAAAGCTGCGTGTGTGTGTGTGTGTGTGTGTGTGTGTGTGTGTGTGTGTGTGTGTGTGTGTGTGTGTGTGTGTGTGTGTGTGTGTGTGTGTGTGTGTGTGTGTGTGTGTGTGTGTGTGTGCGCGCGTGCGCGTGCACGTGTACATTCTGACATATGAACCTCACAACAATAAACATGTTACAGCTAGGATTGTAGGTCAGAACCCAGATAAAACTAGATTATTTTTTTCAAACCTTTGGAGCTCCATTATTATATAAGGAATAATGTCTAGTATGTATTAACCATTCAATTAACGCCTTGATATTCTAACTGGTAGTATCAAGAATTATGAACCCAAACAGAGAAGATAGTACAGGGACCTTATAGTGACATAATATGCAAACCAGAATATATTTATCAAATTAGGTGGTGGTGCTGCGGTAGCGTTGTCGCCTCACAGTAAGACGCTGTCCGGTTCGATTCTCAGCTAGAGCGTTTTCTGCGTGGAGACATGCGTGAATGGGCATACCTTCGGTGAAGGTTGTGCATCAGGGCTGGTAACTCAGCACGTAAAAATCAACTACCAATCATTAGGGGACTGGAGTTCCGCTGTGGCGACCCCTAACCAGGAAAAGCCGAAAGACACAACAACAAGGAAAAGAAAACATAGTGTTTTATTGTTCATTCAGTGACTTTTATTAGTAATTGTCTGTGCACACAGAGTTCAAACATTTATGTTCTAAGTGTCCTGTGAATCTAGAGATGCTTGTTAACCTGTATCGAGAGGCGTTAATGTCTATCTGACATGTCACTGCAGGCTTTTATTTACGTATTTATTTGTTAGTTAATATTTCTTAACTGAGTAAGAACATTGCTCCAAAACAGACCCAAGCTGAAGGCAATGTGTTAAACCAATGCAAAAAATGTGTATAACATAAATACCAGTTGAGAACATATTTTTCTGGAAGTGATTTGAGTTGGCGGACTTTATGGATTCCTTGCAGGATTCACTGTCTAAGATGCTGGGTGGGCAGATTGATCTGACGATAGAGATGATTTTTCTGAGCTATGATACAGAATTGGACTTGCCTAGACATGGTTAGGCCTTGCTGTGTCTAATAATGGTGGCTGCCAAAAGAAAAATCACTAGAAAATGGAAATCAAAATCTAAACCAACAATGCTGGAAGTAGTGAGTATAGTAACAGAGATAAAACAACTGGAATTGAAATATTTATAGAGGGGTAGGAGCAATCTACTAGGAAAAAAATGGGAATTGTGGGAACAAGACATACAAGGGAGGAATGAGGTTTAAAAGGCGGCAGGACTTAAATGAGCTATGTAATGTTTGATTGAGAAAGATTGGGTAAATTATAGGTGATGTATATTGTTTGCAAGTGGGAGTGTGTCAGTATGGTTTGTGATGTAAAATGCTTGCAACTAGAATTGTGTCAGTGTGGTTTGTTTTCATTTATATGAATGTATGATTGCCTGTGTAGTAAGTGATGGTTCAGTAAACATGTTTCTTGTTTAAAAAAGGCAGGAATTGAATAATTTATGTAATATTGCTTAGGTTATATGATATACAGCCTATGTAGTAAGTGATGGTTCAGTAAACATGTTTCTTGTTTAAAAAAAGGCAGGAATTGAATAATTTATGTAATATTGCTTAGGTTATATGATATATAGCAACGTATGTGAAGTATAATGTTTATGTTAATATAGTTTGATTACTGTTATATGCATGTAAATTTGCTTATGTCACAAGTGATAATTCAATAAAGGTGTTTGAAAAAAAATAAAGCTACTAGTAACTGGAGCTAATGATATGGGTGATTTTTTTTAAGTTTTTTTTTGTATTTAGATATCTGTCCTATATTTTCTGTGTGGTACAATATCTTATAACTTAGATTAAAAAATTTTCAGCAGCTTAGGTGTTGTTGGAAATATTGCATACATTCTTCTTGAAACAAGGGCTGCTGTTGCCAGAGGAGCTTATTTCTCTCTTAATTTCTTCTTCTTAACAGAATATAATTGATCTGCATATTACATTAAACTGTATTTTCAGATCTATACTTCTATTTCCCAGACCTGAACATCTCTACTTCTAAAGAGCTGGCCAGTCCTTTTAATGATTGTACAGGTCTTCTGCTTTGTATCTTGCTTTTTAAACTACAGTTTCTTAACTACCATTGCCCCCTAGCTAGGATGCTTACTACCAGAGAGGAGCATAACTTCCTGTGACTAGTACTGACTATGTCAGTAGTGTAGTTAGCCCTAAAACAAGCCTATACTAAGCCAATAGATGTTATTCATTTATTATTTCAGGACTTTCTTTCACTGTTTATAATATCTTCAATAGCATTACATTCTTTTCTTAACAAATTTTTATTAGTTTTAAACATATATACAATCCTTACAAAGAAAAGAAAATACAATAAACATATATTCAAAAGACTGTGTTCCATGAATCATTCAAATTTCATCAGTTATTCTATGTTTAGCAATATTTAAGAATTCTTCAAATAAAATAATTTCTTTCAATTTCCATTTCTTTGTTATCGCTTTCCTGGCAATAGCAAGTAAACTCATTTGTCATGAAGTCATATTTATAAAGGTGTTCTTGTACCTGGTTACAGAGACGTTTGTCTAAACTTGTTGTGATAGTGCATAGTATAGAGAAAGAGTGAAAGCAAGAGGGAGGCAGGGCTGGGCTGTTTTGGGATGGGAATTATAAGGGAGTGCTTAAATTGGAAGAGTATCTTTCCTGAAGTTATTGTTACATTAAAATATCTGTCAAGAGTTTAGTAAGTGGTTTGGCACATAGTTTCAGAAAGGTGGGGTGTAGTGTTGCATTGAGGTTGTTCTTACCCAGTTTTGCAAGACATTTTCTTACTGTCTTGGCAGTTAGGTCCCTAAAGTAGAAGGAGGGTAGTACTTTGTTATGCTGGAGTCTGATTCATAGTGGAGCCAGTTGTTGTATGGGGGGTCATGGGTAGTCGTATAAGTGTGCTGATCATTGTTTTAAAATCCATAGGGTTTGTATGGCTCATAAGGGTGTTTCAGTCAGAATGTTAGAGGGAATCTAAGTAAGATATATATTTGTGCCTTAGGTATATTGATTTGGCTTCTTTGATTTCAAGTTTCCATCTTTTTCTGAGTAATAAATAGTTATTATATAGGGAGTGGATGGTTGTAGTGTTCCTCTGTTTTCAGGTGTTATCTCTCTCTCTCTCTCTCTCTTTGATTAAGCTTCTGAGGCTAGTGGAAAACTATGAACAGGGTTTGCCCCTTCCCCTTTTATAGTCTCAAGAAAGTGCCTGCCAAGTACTCTTTAGACAATGGAATTGATGTGTCCCAAAGCAACATCCACGTCGGCTGTAGTGTATAGAGATCAGTCATTGTGGTATAGTCTTGCATGAAATTCATCATCTTTGCTCTGTCCAGTGGTTCTGAAGTATTTGAAGATGGAAGGGAGTTAGGAGGTCTGTACAAGAGAATTGATCCATTTGTAATGTGGTCACTTAGGTTGTTGGGTAAGGCATGTTGTGTTTTATATCCTATGTGGGATACTGTTGATAAATAAGTTGGTGGAGCAGTGAATGTTTCCCCAGATTTGGTGTTTTGTGTAGCTGGAAAATTAACAACCTGGCATTGGTTATATTGGTTGAAAGGCCTCATTCAGGATGTATTTACCTGAATGCACATCTTTGTTCAAGTCATCTGATATTATTATGTTTTTAGTCTTGTCTTTTTGAATTATTATGGATATTGTAGTCTGGAAGGTTGCTATGGGGAAGGGTAGAGGGATGTAGAGTGCTTCTAAAATAAGTTTTATATTTTTTCCTGCGTTTAGTGTAATGAGATTCTAATCTGGGTCTGCATTAGATCTGTGGCTGCTATTAGCCACAGCCTGAGGTTTTATCTTACGCAAGTTTGTGATTTGGTGCGTTGTCTCGAAAGATGTCTGCCATATAACTTATTTAAGCAGGAAGAGGTCAAGGTGAAGGTGTTTAAGCTATGCATCAGGAGATAGGTATGTCTGGCTGGTTTTCAGTAACACAGGCTTCTATACATTCTAATTTATTATTCATCTGTGGTGGTGGTGCTGCGGTAGCATTGTCGCCTCACAGTAAGACATTGTCCTGTTCGATTCTCAGCTAGTGCGTCTTCTGTGTGTGGAGACATGCGTGAATGGGCATACCTTCGTTGAAGGTTGTGCGTCAGGGCCAGCAACTCGGCATGTAAAATTCTACTGCCAATCATTAGTGGACCAGAGTTCCGCTGTGGCGACCCCTAACCAGGAAAAACCGAAAGACACAACAACTTTGAGTTTTTTAACACTTTTTTTGTTTTAAGGTGGCTGGGAGAAGAAAATTAGTAGATGGATGTGAAGCAAACTTGGTGTTGATACCAGTGTGGAAAAGCTGCGGGCTGTTGGTTGCAATGAAGTCTGTGTGGGAGATATTGCTGGACCTTGATTAAGGTTCATATCTCATGAGATGCATTGCTTTAGAAGATAGATGCAGGTTAGGTTTTCTTTTCATCCATTTAATACCGTGGCAATTTTGTTTTGTTAGCAACTGCATTTTTGTTATGAGCTGGTGGTTAGTTAGAGTGAGACCATATTTTAGTAAAATGGGCAATACAGTAATGGGAGCTATGATATTTTAGAGATTATAGAGTTAGGCTTGGATGGAGGATGTAAAGTTTATATTTGAATGCCTGTTACCTCTTTGAATAGTCGTCTGCATTTGGGCAGGCTGTTATTAAGTCATCTGCCTTAAACTGTGAAAAGCAATCATGCCTAAATCAAGTGAGCTAGTGTAAAACTTTGAATTTTCCTGACTGCTCATTCTAATTGTTTGTTTAAACTTACCAGCATTAAATATGTTTCTTTATGATGTCATAGTCTTCTAGGATTAGTTACAACTTTCAGTCATATAGGTGAATTAACTGCTACACTTTTATTTTAGTTTTGGCAGTGCTTTTTAAAATAAAACAATACAGTATTACTTTACAAATGCAATAGGTTAGTAATATAAATGTGTCATTAACTGATCATATTTAATTTGTTTAGATCAACTGTTATACAGCAATACTGTATGTAACACTAGAGCTTGTTATGCACTCTTAGTTCTCTTTATGACGATGGAAACTTTATTTTGTCTCTGGGGCCTTTTTAAGCAAACAAAATGATAAATACTTTATGTTAGAATGTTTACACTACAGAGCAAGTGACAGAAGGATAAATGTAAAGAAAAGCCAGTTGCTGCCATTTTCAGTTCTCTAAAGTCATAGATTGCAAGAACCAGAAATACAAATAAACCTCATCCGACAATCTACCTGACGAGCTTTGCTTGTAAATCTAAGCTTTTTCATTATTGATTCATGGCTTCTTTTGCAATTTAAAACCACTGACTTTACTAGCTTTCCATCCCAGAAATAGTTCACTTCAGAGAGATGACATATAACCCTGTCGACAACAAAAGTAAAGAAATTAAAAAAATACAAAATAAACAATTTGTAATTATTCTTTGTGTGTTTGCTTGTTTTAAAATGTTTATATCACTAAATCTTTAACTTAAAATATTAGTGACTTGTTTCATTTTTCAAAGTTGTTAAACTAATCACAGTTCCTTTTATGCATGTGGAAAATATATATTCTATCTCATAGGTTAGAGAACTACCATTTGACTTTTTCTTTTCTTTTATTTCTCAGACTATGCAAACTTAGGTCCAGAAGCAATTAACTTATTCAGACTTACATCCAGAAGCAATGAACTTATTTGCAATTCATGTCATTGAAACAAAACTTAAGTGATAATGATAAATCCATTTCCTCCATGGTAGTGTGACCTTGGAGAGAGTCTGTATTAAGGGAGTTTAAGAGGGAAAGTCCCTTACATTGGAGGATAGATGTTCTTTCAAAAAACAATTCATTTCAGCCCTGTTTAATTTAACATAATTGCTGTGAATCAGAGCCTAAGGATGTTTAGTAGGGTGCATTTTTCAACACAGCACTGGTGAAAACATTTACTTTGAAGCTCTGCATTATAGACAGAGATCATCCTCTCATGAGTCTGTAAAACTGAAAAGAGAGAGAGAGAAAGTGCTTTATGATGGCCTGGGTAGCTCTTAGGAAGAGTTGTCCTTGGTTATCTTAGTTGGAGATGCTGTAGTGCCTCAAGCTGGGTGATACACTTATATAATGCCTGCTTAGAGGAAAATAAAAATAAATCCTTCCAATCTGTTTAGTTCTTGTAACAGTCATTCAGACAAAATGTAGTCAAGTAAGATCCTGCTGTATTTTCTTTATCTCAGAGATACTTATGTGATCAATGAGCATTTTCACTGACAATGAACGATTACTTGATGAGCATGTAGCTACTGTTGTCAGAACAGACTAATCGCCAGGAGTTATCATCTCTCTACTCTCCCTGGTCAAGCCGTAATAGAATCCAGCCCCTTTGGTATATAAAACACTCTCTCTCTTTTCAGTTTCATATAGACTCATAAGAGGTTGACATTTGTCTAGCGTACACAGCCTCTAAGGATCCACCTATATGTGAATTCTTGTATGTTCACAAAACAACACTTGTAACACCCCCCAAGAGAACTAAACTTCGACTGAAACATAAATATGATCTGCTCGCATTCTAGATATATATCTTAGAAAATCCATCCCTTATGGAATAGACTCCCCTTGGACATAATGCAAATAAGTTCTCTGCTCTTCTTTAAGAGTAACCTGGTTGATTAGAAGGGCAGTTGTAAATACACCCCTGATCTGGATCCTCGAGCTTTCATTGAAAGGGAGTTGTGAATAGGTAATAGTTATTCATTTAAACGGGTACTACAATTTAGGGTCTGTGGCTAGGCTACAAATAGACCACTTGATCAATTCCCTAGTATTACTGTATGAACCTATCATCTGACTCTCTCTCTCTTTATCTCTCTCTCTGTCTCTCCCTCTCTCTCTAGTATACAAATCCACACACATATGCGCACACATGGATTCACTTTGGATACTCAAAATTTCAAAACATCAAACCTCTGAATAACAAAGACCAGACAATCGAAGTTTTGAAATCTGAAACCAAGAAAAAATAAACCTCCAAAAGGTAAAAAGTACTAATTTCATGTCTTTGCTGGGGGGCAAGCCCACCTGCACCCCTCACACCCCCTGCTACTTAAATATACCAACTCCAAGATCGCACTACAGTGAAGAGAGCAGTAAAGTTCATGTTCTGCACTGTATGGCAATCTCATTTGAAAAGGTTCAAGATTTCAAAACTTCGATTCTCTGGTCTTCATTATTCAAAGGATTGATGTTTGGAAATTTTGAGTATCTAAAGTTCACCCGCACACTCACATATACCCCCCCCCCACACACACACACACACATGTATGCATGTGATAGAAACATCCCTTTCAAGGATACCACTATTCACGAGAATTAACTCAATTAAGAAGATTAATGCATTTAAGAAGGCAAGCCCAGATATTTGACTTAAACCAAAGCCTGTTCAGCAGCAGCAGCAAAGATTAAAAGCTGCCATTAGGGAAACGTTAAAACATTTGTTTGATTTCAGCACAATTTGTTTTATATTGCATGAATTTGTTCAGCTTTTTCTTAGTTTTAGGACTTCTTTGAATGGAGGCTGCATATATTTTGTTACTAATGAAAATTTTAATAAGTCTGGAAACCCTGAGTTGTTTTGCATAAGTAGAGCTTATCAAGGAATAAACAGCATAGCTGATGGTGTATTATATACAAGTATTTGATTACAATAAGGGCCCAATTCCAAAAGACTTACTCTCAGTGCAAGTCACTTCTTGTACTGAGAGCAGGCCGAGTGCAGTTTTTTTGGAATCTGGCCCCTGGAGTAGCTTGTTTATAGATAGGCCTCACAGCAAGAGAGCAACTTACCTTAAACCTAAATAAGTCACATGCTGAGAGCAAGTCTTTCAGAATCTGTCCCTATATATTTGCTTTTTCATTCCTGAACATTCTGCACTGCCAGAATTATTTCTAGCTGCTTCTTCTGCTCATAAGTCATTCCACTGATTGCAATTCATACTAAGGTAAGGAAGTGTATCTGTTTACCCTGAGTAAAGAGCAATTTTCTGACAGTACTCTTTTTGCAATCTCCTTCCAGTTGCAAGCTATTTTCTGATTCCATGTAGCTTTTAGAATATAAAAAAATGTGTTGCTTTGTTTATGGCTCACAAACCCTTGACTAATTTTGTTTCATCCTAACATTACGAACACCAGTCTAACCAGCCTACTGTCTATACTGACATGGCACACATTATGCAAATTGGATGTTTTCAGAGTATGTAAAATGTATCATAGGTTCATAGGTTCATAGGTTGGTATTAGGCTATCAGCCCTAGGGCCTATACAAGCCTAGCCATAACAATTCCCTGGCTATTTCTTCCCACACTATTTACTTCCCTGGACCCCTGTCTAGCAGGGCGACTGATGTGATCCCCGGGGTGAATTTCCTTTCTCCCATCCAATCGTCAAGGTTCCTTTTGAAGATGGCCAAAGAGGCACTCTACTTGACATGTGTGGGCAATCTATTCCAGAGTCTGGGGAGCCTCTGGGTCAGGAACCTATCCCTCCAGCATGTTTTGTTTATTGTGATGACAAGGTTTAGATCCATGGAGCGTGTTGCTCTGAAGGATTGGGATTTCTTTAAGTGTAGCATGTCCAACAGCTCTGGGTATGACATGACCTTGTATGTTAAGCAGAGATCGCCTCTGAGTAGACGATATGCAACAGAGTATAGCTGGAGTTTTTTAAGGCGGTCAGAGTAGGGCATCTGCTTTAGGCTTGTGATTCATTTAGTGAGGTATTTCTGCGGCCTTTCCAGTTGTTGCAGATGTCTTGAGAGGTATATACCAAATGGGATGTTGTATTGATGAGTACAGTGGGACAATGACCTCCTTTTTTCTGGATGAAAAGCCCTTAGTGATGAGGTGTGCCACATAGAAGGATTTCCTGACTGTTGTGGCAATGTGGTTATTAAAGGCGGGACCACTGTCCACCTGTGTCCCTAAGTCTCTTATCACACTTTTGGTGTTTAGTGTACTGCCACCTATATGGTAATTCATGGGTATATGTTTTTTCCCAAAGGGGATAACTATACATTTCTTGGCATTGAGCTTGAGCCCATGGCTCTGGCACTAAGCATCTGTTTCTGTTAGGCCCTTTTGAAGAGTATCCACATCATTTGGTGATTCAATAATGGCTCCCAGTTTGCAGTCATCTGCGAACTTTGTTAGCCAGAGTCCCTTAGTGTTGGCCTGTACTTCAGAGAAGTAGATGCCAAACAAGAGCGGTCCCAGGACTGAACCCTGAGGTACTCCACTTGTCACTTGTCTGGAGCTGGATTTGGAGTTGGCTGCTTTTACAGTGTGGGTTCTATCAGTAAGCCAGTTAGCAACCCATTGGGTGACGTAGGGATTAATGCCCAGCTTAGTAAGTTTATCTATGATTCCAGAGTGGGGGATGATGTCAAAGGCCTTGGCAAGGTCTAGATAGGCTGTGTGAACCACCTCACCCTTGTCCATGGCTCTGGAGACTGATTCGAAGAAGTCAATCAGGTTCCGGAGACAAGATTGGTCCTTCATGAACCCAAACTGGGTGGGGTCCAGTGTTTGAAGGTTGCCAGTGTCTTTGTTTATAAGTTCCTTGATAATACATTCCATGGCCTTGCAGATAAGGCTCATCAGACTGATGGGATGGTAGTTTCCGGGATCCAAGGTGGATTCCCCCTTGTGGAGTGGGATAACTGTAGCTCTGCACCACTCAGTGGGCATGAAACCTGAGGTGAGGCTATGATTAAACATGACACTTAGGTGAGGTGCCAGTTCATATTGTAGTTCATGTAGTACACAGCCCGGGATGTCATCTGGTCCCATGGATGCTCTATTCTTACCTTTGGAGAGTGCGTTTTTTACCTGCGTGGCCGTTATTACCGGAATTTGGCAATCATCCGGTATTGAGATGGGCCATTTAGGGGGTGAGGGGGGGGTGAAGTTGGCACTGAATCAATCTGCCAGGATATTGGCAATATCCTTGGGATCAGTATATTTAATGCCATTCTGTTGTAGCTCAGAGCAGATCTGAGCATTGCCATTTAGATTCTTGACATAGTTATAGAATGCCTTGTGGTTGTCCTTGGAATCTTTGGCAATTTTATTTTCGTAACTAGCTTTGGAGGATTTTATGAGGGATCTCAGTTTCTTACTGAGACTGATAAGGGAGTTTTTTGCATCCCGGGATTTTCCTCTTTTCTGCAACAGTTTCTTCCTTTTGTTGTAAAGTTTGTTTATGGCAGGGGGCCACCAGATTGGCTTCCTTTTTTTGGATGAGAGCATCTTGGTTCTATTTGGGATGGCATGATTCATCCAGGAGTGGATGTGCTCATACAGCGCCTTAGTGTAGGATTCAGCAGTTGAACTTTCAGTTCCCGTCTGCATGGGTGCCATGAAGTTTGCAACTTCTGACTTGAGTAGCATGAAGTTGGCTTTGGAGAAGTTTTTATGGAGGTTTCCATACTGGGGGTGGGGGGTGGGATGTGGATGTTAAGGGTGATTAGCTTATGGTCAGACCTGACTAACAAGGGGGTGACCATAGGTGTGGAGCATCGATTTCTCATGTTGGTAATGACAGGTCTAGGATATTGGAACCCCTGGTGGGACTATGGATTAGTTGATCCAGAGCTTTGGAATTTTTGAATTCCAAGAAGCGTTGGGCAAAGGTGTTGGTACACGAGTAGTTTTCCCAGTTAATGGCAGGGTAGTTAAATCACCCAGTATTACGGTGTTTGTTTCTATCTTAATGTTTTCCAGTATGTTTAGAAAGGTGTAGTGAGAATCTTGGGGCATGGTGGGGGATCTGTAGCAAGCTACAATTTGGATTGCAGTCTTACCTAGTGTTAGCTGCACCTGGAGAATTTCAGACGCATTGTGTTGGGCAACTAGCCTGATGGTGTGAATATCCTTGGTGAATATTGACACTCCTCCACCTTTAGTGTTTCAGTCCTGATTTGGTGGCCGAAAAGTGTGGTAAGAGTTGTAGCCTGGTATTGCAGGGGTGCTCTCTAGAGCCTTGAACCAGGTCTCAGTTACTGCACAAAAATCGATGTTCTCCATTTTTAGGAGTGCCTCAAGAGAGTGCATTTTGAGGTTTAGACTTCTAGCATTGAGTAGCATTACCTTCAGATTTTGCATGCTTGTACCTGTTACGGTGGTTGTTTTGTCCTTTGAACTTTGCCTAAAAAAGGCACTATAGGGGTGGCAAGAGCCTTAGCCAGTAACCTGAATCCCAGGGGCGACAGGTGCAGACCATCTCTGGCAAAGCATCGTGGTCTGTCGATCATGTTGTCCCAGGCAGACAGATACTGGATCATTATTCTGACAGGTTTGCTGCATAACTCCATTCTTGTTCTGATGGTGCAAGGACTAAGGTTTTGTGTTAAGATCTGGGGGGTTTTAGGTCAGCACTTATTGAAAAAGTACACCAGCTCAGCATCTTTGTGTAGATATAGTGGTGGAGAGAAGTTGGTTTTGATTATAACAGAAACATGGCAGAGTCAGACACACAGAGATATGAGCCTTGCTCTAGATGATTGTCACTGATGATGTCACACCCAGGCTCCATGTGAGATGATTGTCACTGATGATGTCACACCCAGACTCCATGTGCAAAAATGGGAAAAAAGAATTGTGGATGGATGTGTCAATGAACAGAATGCTTAGAAGAGATTTTTTAATATATGAATTTCTTTCTACAGAGCTATGGAGAGTGTGTTTTTTGTTTTTTTTTAAGAAAGGTAGGGGTGGGCAAGGGTACAAACCTGTATATATCGGTAACTTGAATAACACTAAAAGTGGGGTTATATAAACAATGATTTTGCCAATAGAGAATTAAGAGAAAAGGCTAGCAAATTAATATTATTGGCTGTATTTGACTACAGGGCACTTCTCTGGGTAATAATGATCAAATGGATATAGGCTATGGAATCTGTAAGTTACATGATGATGTTGTGGAAAGGTCATATAGAGTTAACACTCTTAGAATGGAAGATTATACTAAAATGTAAAATGAGGTAGGAATATATACAATTGTGGAAAGAAGGTGGGGGCCATACAGCTAGTCATTTTCTGTGCAAATATTAGAATTGAACATGGAAGCTGCGGGTAGTGATTACATGGATATACAGGATTAGGATGGACAGTTTTTTGTGGGTTATTGGGGGGAGTTGCAAAGGCAGAAGTACAATATAAAATCATTAAAGTTCAGTGAGGGGGCTGATGACACTGTACTGGACCATCTTTGGGTAGATGTGTCACTGTGAGAAAAGGTTAAAAAGTTTCAGAATCCTGAGGTGTTAGAAATAGTATTCAAGGGAGGTGATGTTAATATGGACAGCTTGGGTAAGAGTAATAAAGATTTGCAGGAAATAGAGAACTTGTACAGTTTTATTGACTTACAGTATTTTTCTTGTTGCCAATATTATTAGGTATGAAATAAAAGTGGTTATGACATATTTGTTGCCAGGTATAGGTTCTTAAGTTCATAGGAGATTACTAGGCTAATGGATTAAGAGCCCTTATAAGCCTAGCCAATATAATCTGATTTTACCCAAATATGTGGCCCATAGGGGCAAGAGGATGGCTGCCTTTGAATTGAACATCTTAACAGATTGCCCCTGTTCATAAGGGACATAAGCACTACCCCAGGTGTAAATTGTGATCCCCATCAATTGATCCGAATTGCGTTTGAAGAGGGTCAGAGAAGTGCTCTGCTTAATGTGAATAGGAAGCCTGTTCCAATGAAAGGGCAGTCTCTAAGATACATATCTGTCTCTCCAGCATATTTTGTTTGAGTCACTGACTAAGTTTAGATCCCTAGATCAGGTGACCCCCATGCTCTTTGACTTGTGGATGTGTAGCAGCTCTGTCAGGGTTGGGTTTGTAAGTACCTTGTTGGTCAGGCATAGGTCACCCCTTAATAGTCTATAGGAGACTGAGTAAATGGAATAGGGCTTTTACTCTATCTGCATAGGGCATGTTGTTTACACCCTGTATTTTCTTTGTGTGGAACTTCTGAGGTTGCTACAGCTGCTGTAAGTGGCTAGCCAAGTACATGCCAAATGGCGCATTGTACTCAATTGTTGGTTTAATGAAGGCTGAGTACAGCAGGACTATAATTTCCTTGGATCTGGATGTCATACCTTTACTTATAAGTTGTGCCACATAGAAAGACTTCCTCACCATCGTGAACACATGGCGATCAAATTTCAGGCTATTATCTATCTGTGCACCTAGATCTCTCACCTTTGAGTCAGTTCTTAGGGATGTTCTATTAGTGTTGTAGTTTTCAAGGGTATTTGTTTTCCCAAAGGGTATGATAATGCATTTTTTGCATTTAGTTTTAGGCCATGACTCTGTCACCAATCATTTGTCTGATCTACATCCTCCTGGAGGATATCTAAATCATTAGGGGATTCAGTGATTGCCCCCCAGCTAGCAGTCATTGGCAAGCTTTGTCATCCAGAGGCCTTCCACATTAGCCTTGACATCAGAGAAGTGTATTCCAAACAGGAGTTGTCCCAGCACTGAGCCCTGAGGGCACACCTTAGTAAGTGGCCTCTTGCTTGATCTGGATTCACCCACTTTAACCATGTGCCGTCTCTGTGAGCCAATTGAATATCCACCTGGTGATATAGGGACGTATGCCTGGTTTTGTGAGTTTATTTATAATACCTGAGTGGGGAATTGTGTCAAATGCCTTGGCTAGGTCAAGGTAGGCAGTATGTACTGTTTTACCTTGATCCAAGGCCTTAGTGACTTTCTGAAAGAAATCCACCAGATTCAGTAGGCATGACCTGACCTTGACAAAGGCAAATTGGGTTGGGTCCAGTATTTAGGTTCATAGGTAGATACTAGGCTATCTGCCCTAAGGCATTTATAAGCCTAGCCAGAGTGTATTTGGCTTCCGCCTCCCTATTAGATTAGCCTACTGTGTCTCTGTAAAGTAGGTCACAGAAGGTACCCTTTTAAGATTAGTTTACTGTGCCTCTGTCTAGCAGGGACACAGAAGAGATCCCAGGGGTGAATTTACGATTTCCCATCCACGCGTCAAGATTTCGCTTGAAAAGGGTGAGTGAGGGGCTATGTCTAATATGAATTGGGATTCTATTCCAGAGTGAGGGGAGCCTCTGGGAAATGAATTTGTCCCTCCAGCATGTCCTATTTATTTTTGTGCTTAGGTTTAGGTCCATGGAGTGTGTAGCTTTAAGGGACTTGGATTTTTTGAGGTGGAGCATGTCCATTAATTCTGGGTTTGACATGGCTTTGTACGTCAGGCATAGATCGCCTCTGAGTAGGTGGTAAGCAACTGAGTAGAGCCGGAGTTTCTTTACTCGAGCTGCATAGGATATCTGTTTGTAGCCCATGATCCTCTTGGTGAGCTACTTTTGGGGTCTCTCCAGTTGCTGCAGGTGTTGGGTAAGGTACATCCCAAAAGGGGCATTGTATTCAATTATGGGCCTGACGAGTGACGAGTAGAGGGGCACAATGACCTCTCTTGATCTAGATGTGAACCCTTTCATGATAAGGTGGGCTATATAGAAGGTCTTTCTAACCACTTTGTCAATGTGATTATCAAAGGAGAGATTACTATCTACGTTGGTCCCCAAATCTCTAATTACTTCTTCCATACTTAATGGATTACCACCTATGTGGTAATTTGTGGGCACCTTGTTTTTCCCAAAGGGGATGACTATGCACTTTTTAGCATTTAGCTTGAGGCTGTGGCTCTGGCACCAAGCATCCGTCTCTGTGAGACCCTTTTGGAAGATGCTTGTGTCAGCTGGAGATTTGATTATGGCCCCCAGTTTGCAGTCATCTGCGAACTTTGTCAGCCATAATCCCCCCGTGTTAGCCTGAACCTCAGAGAAGTATATACCGAACAAGAGAGGTCCCAGAACTGAGCCCTGTGGGACGCCACTTGTAACTGGTTTGGATTCAGAAATGGCACCTGCAATTCTGACCATGTGGGTTCTATCTCTGAGCCAGTTTGCAACCCATCTTGTGATATAGGGGTTGATATTTAAGCTGGTAAGCTTATTTATGATGCCCGAGTGGGGTATTGTGTCGAAGGCTTTTGCGAGGTCCAGGTAGGCTGTGTGGACTACCTTGCCCTCATCTATGGCTTTGGTAACTGTTTCAAAGAAATCAACTAGGTTTAAGAGGAAAGATCTGCCCTCAACAAAGCCGAATTGGGTAGGATCCAGTGTCTGGAGGCTCTCAATGTCTTTGTTTATAAGTTCCATGGTAATACGTTCCATAGCTTTACAGACAAGACTAGTCAGGCTTATGGGGCGATAGTTTCCGGGGTCCATTGTGGCACCACCTTTGTGGAGTGTAGCAGTATGCCATTCTTTGGGTACATATCCTGTAGTAAGGCTAAGTTTGAACAGTGACTTAATGTGAGGGTTCAATTCTTCTTGGAGCTCATGTAAGACACTGCCTGGGACACCGTCTGGCCCCATAGATGCTGTGTTTTTTGCTTTGGAGAGGGCATCTTTCACCTGTGCATCTGTGATGTCAGGGAGGTTACATTCAGTTGGGATAGGCATTTGCTCCTTTGGGGGAGAAGGGGGGAGAAGTTTGCGCTGAATCTGTCTGCCAGGATGTTGGCTATGTCTGTAGGTTCGGTATATTTTGTACCGTTATGCAACAATTCAGAGCATATCTGGGAGTTTCTGCCCATGTTCCTGAAATAACTAAAGAAGGCCTTGTGATTATCTTTAGTGTCTAGGGCAATTTTTCTTTCGAAACTGGCCTTTGATGATTTTATGAGGGATTGAAGTTTCTTGCTAATACTGATCAGAGATGCCTTCCCTTTTTGGGATTTTGCTCTGTCATGTAGTAGCTTCCTCCTTCTGTTGTATAGCTTATTTATGGCCAGGGTCCACCAGACCGGTCTCCTGTTTTTGGAGGAGTGAGTCTTGGTTTTATTTGGGATAGCACGATCCATGCATTCCTGCAGGTGCTCATAGAATGCATTTGTAAAGGATTCTGTGGCTTGGGCTGTATTATCCTCTGGCCCAGGGGCTTTGAAGGATTCCACCTCAGTCTTGAGAAGTGCAAAGTTGGCTTTTGAGAAATTCTTTACAGTGATTTCCTTGGCTGGGGGTGGGGATGGGATATGGATGTCCAGGGAAATGTGTTTATGGTCTGATCTTACCAATGAGGGGTTTACCTCTGGTGTGGAACATAGATTCCCCATGTTGGTGATGACCAGGTCCAATATGTTGTTCCCTCTTGTGGGAGTGGTGACCAGTTGTTCCATTGCGTTAGAGTTTATAAATTCAAGGAACCATTGGGCGAGGGTGTTTGGGCTTGAGTATTTTTCCCAGTCAATGTTTGGGTAGTTGAAGTTACCCAATAACATAGTGTTTGGAGCAACCTTCATATTCTCCAGTGTTCTCAGGAATGCCAAGTGGGGTTCCTGTAATAGGGAGGGTGTTCTGTAGCAGGCTACAAACTTAAAGGTAGTTTTGCCCGCTGTTAGTTGCACATGGATGATTTCCGATGCTTCGTGCAGTGCCACTAACTTGGAGGTGTAGGTATCTTTGATGAATATAGATACTCCCCCTCCTTTTGTGCTTCAGTCCGAGTTTTGGGGCCAAAACGCATGGTATGAGTTATAACCTGGTAGTGCTGGGGTGCTCTCAGGAGCCTTGAACCAGGTTTCTGTTACTGCACAGACATCGATTTTCTCCATACTGAGGAGAGCCTCAAGTGCGTGCATCTTGAGGTTTAGACTTCTGGCATTGAGTAGCATTACCTTTAGTTTTTTTATCCTTGGGTTGTCTATGGAGGTGGGTTTGTCCTTTGAGGCTTGCCTAAAAAAGGCACTATCGGGGTGGCAAGAGCCTTGGCCAGTATACAAAAGCCTAAGGGTGACAGGTGCAAGCCGTCCCTAGCGAAGTAACTTGGCTTGTCAAGCATGTCATCCCAGGCTGACAGACACTGGATCCCCTTTGAATGACACCAATACTTTAGCCAATTGTTGAAACTGATCATTTTGTCTTTATACTGTGGCATCATTCTTGGTGAGGGCAAGATGCTACTCAAGGTCAGGGTCATACCAGCCTGGGCTACATGGTCAGAGAGCTCCTCTATGTCTCTTTTCATGTAGTCCAGGGAGGTACGTCTCAGGTCATTCACACCAGCATGGACAATGAGACGGAGTCATACTTGTATTTGCTTTGGAGTGACCTGAGTGCTTGCATTATGTGGCAGATCCTGGCACCAGACAGGCAGCTTACAGTGACCTTCTCCTTGTTCAGTCTGGTGAGCAGGACGTCAGTGTGCCGGACAATAGAGTCTCCTATAACAAGTGTATTTGGTGTGTTGTTTGGCCTTAAGGGCTGTGACTGTGAGGCACACTGATTTTGTGAGATATGTGATTTATGGGTATTGTTGAGGGGTGGCTGTTGCTTGGATATTTGCTTAGGAGGTCTTTGCTCTTTAGGCAGATTTTTATTTAGAGCCTCCGAGTATGTTTTTGTGTGTTTATGTGTTGGGTATGCAAATGCAATAGGTCTATGTGAGACTGGATTTGTGGTGTGGGTGGTTACCTTTTCCTCCTGACTGACTGTGCCAGTCTTGGGTTGAGAGAGCTCTGCCTTCAGTTTGGCTGTGTAACTGCATCTCTCACATGTATTAGAGTTTGTTGGAAGGAGGAGAGGGTTGTCTGTGTACATAAGGCAATTGTAACATTGCCTCAAAATTCCCAGATTCACCAGCTGGACTGGAGAGTAACCTTGAAACTGACCCTTGGACATACCAGATTAGTATAGGGAACTGTTTTTTTTTACTGATCAGATTAGGGAAGGGGACTGATTTTTCACTTGATCAGGAAGGACCAATTGGGAGCCTAATACTTATGAGAAGTCAATGAGGGTGTAGTGCTTTAGTTAGTTAGTGTTTCCTTATAAGAGCTGAGCAAGTGCAGGGCTTTAGAAAGAGAATAGAGTGATTACTTTGGGAGTTTGAACAGTTCTAAGGGAAAAAGTGAAGAGCAGACTTCGTGGAGCCTGGAATAGTTTAAACCTGTTTAGGCGGCGCTGCCCGACGCTGCTCAGTGCGCAAAACCATGCAAAAGGAGAGTTGTAGGGTTTTGAGAGAGAGAGATCAAGGAGTTTAGAATTGACCCAAAATGGCCAATAAAACTACAGCTTCTAGGTAGTAACCACTCCTCCAGGGACAGGCAGGTTGTTCAGTGTTAACCACTCCCACTGGTGAACACAGAGACTTCCCTTTAGCCCACGTAAGCACTGGCCTTCTAGAAACTTCCAAACAGTTCAGAACAGCAAATTTGTAACTGAACTTTCTTAACTTTCAGAAAGTGGGAAAAAGCAAGATTTATTTATTTATTTTTTTTCTTTTTGTTGTAGTTTAAAGGTAGCAGAGATACACAAGCAGCAAAATAATCACAACAGTGCAATAAATGACCCCACACTTGAGTGCTAGGCCAAAATCAGGTAAAATGCAGTTTTTAGAGAAAAAAAAAAACGATTTTAAATTAAGTGCAACACAGGAAATGCAGTAAACAGGCTCTAGATATGTTCCAAGTACTGTTACTGTTACAGATATAAACTTTAGCAAGACAGAAAATGCCAAAAAGTAGGCGGCAAAGCAGTAAAACTTAACAAGAAATCAGAAGAAAATACTTAAAATCATAAAAGTGGCTCCTTTTCTTCTCTCAGCGTTTTCTCCCCTTGGTAAGTGCTTCAGCAACAACTAGCAAGCCTGAAAAGACGCCAAAACCACGAGGCAGTCGGGTTTTAAGAGAGGCAGATCAAGGAGTTTAGAATTGACCCAAAATGGCCAATAAAACTGCAGCTTCTAGGTAGTAACCACTCCTCCAGGGACAGGCAGGCTGTTCAGTGTTAACCGCTCCCACTGGTGAGCATAGATACTTCCCTTTAGGCCAAGTAAGCACTGGCCTTCTAGAAACTTTCAAACAGTTCAGAACAGCAAATCTGTAACTGAACTTTCTTAACTTTCAGAAAGTGGGAAAAAAGCAAGATTTTTTTTTTTCCTTTTTGTTGTAGTTTAAAGGTAGCAGAGATACACAAGCAGCAAAATAATCACAACAGTGCAATAAATGACCCCACACTTGAGTGCTAGGCGAAAATCAGGTAAAATGCAGTTTTTAGAGAAAAAAAACAATTTTAAATTAAGTGCAACACAGGAAATGCAGTAAACAGACTCTAGATGTGTTCCAAGTACTGTTACTGTTACAGATATAAACTTTAGCAAGCCAGAAAATGCCAAAAAGGGGAGCTTTCCTATGTCTTTATTTATCAGGTCTATGATTACTCTTTCCATGGGTTTACATATAAGACTAATAAAACTTATGGGTCTGTAATTTTCTGGGTCAGTAGATGGTCCTCCTTTATGCAGAGGGATGACTGCTGCTTTCCTCCACTCTATCAGGACAAAGCCAGTCCAGAGGCTGTGTTTAAATAGAGTTCCTAATGGGCCTGATAAGTCCTGATTTAAGCTGTTTAAGAGGCAACCTGGCATATCGTCAAGCCTCATTGAAGCCATCTTTTTAGCTTTAGAATGTGCGGTGACAACCTGTTCTTTGGTGATAATTGGCAGTGGAGTGGTGAAGGGTATTTCTTGGGGGAGAACCGTGGGTGATGGGGAGGTGACATTTGAGCTGAATTTGTCAGCCACCAGATTTGCTGTATCTTCTGGATGAGTATATGTCATGCCATCTACAACTAATTCTGCAAATTGTTAGGTATTGCTCTTAAGATTGAGGACATAAATGAAAAATGCCTCATGGTTATCCTTAGCTATGGAGGCTATTTTTGCCTCACAGTTTTCTTTCAGAGACTTGATTAGTTCCCTGATTTGCTAGTTTAGACTAATGAGGGACTTTTTGCTCTGTTGTGCAAATTCCCTCTTAATTCTCAACAGGATTTTTTCTCTTTCGCTGTACAATGTGTTAAAGTAGGGGTCCACCAGGATGGCTTGCTTTTGAGGTTTGACCTGGTTTAATTTTTTGTCTTGTGCTGCCATTTCTATGCAGTTGTTTATAAGGTCATACAGGACTTTTGTGTATGCCTCTGCATAGGCTTCTGTGTTTTTCTGGATTTGAGGGGAGCTTGGAAGGTAGCTATGCCTTCCTTTAATACAGAGTAATTTACCTTAGAGAAGTCCTTAAAGTTTTTGCATTTAGGTGGGGGACTAGATTACTTTTATTTCAAGGGAGACCGCTTTGTTATCTGATCTTCCTTACCAGTAAAGACATCACATGGGGAGGGGTGCAGAACTCTCTCATATTTGTGAGTACCAGATTTAGGATATTTTTACCACTAGTGAGAGTGCAGACAAACTGAATTTACAAAGTCAATAAATCTTTGGGCCTGCGTATTAGTTGTCATATGCTTTCCAGTTAATGGAGGGGTAATTAAAATCATCCATGAGTATGTTATTGGGCTGGATGGTGAAGAATTCTAGTAACTTCAGGTATGATGTATGGGTTTCCTGATTCATAGTGGGGACCTGTAGCTAGGAAGAATATGGTAATAGCTTTTTTTCCCATGGTTAGTTAGACATAGAGTAGCTCAAGCATGTCATATTGTTTGACCAGCCGTGAGGTGTCCTTATCCTTTATGTAGATAGTTACACCTCTGCCTTTTGCTCTTTCTTGTTCAGTGGGTGGTCAGAATGTATGAAAGGCATTATAGCCATGCACTGCTGGAGTGGTTTCCATGACTTTGAACCACGTTTCAGTAACTGCACAGATGTCAGATCTAGGGTGAGAGAGGCTCCTAGCACTGAGCAGTAACACCTTTAGCTTATCTTAAGTAGCTTTTGTTATGTTGGAAGGTTTGTCTGTTTGGCAATGTTTAAAAAAAAGCACTATCAGGGTGGCTTACAATGCCCTGCTTGAAGTTCTTTGTGCGTATAATGCTCTTATTAAAGTCTTACTGAAGGATGGAAATAGTTAATGTTATAATAATAATCTTGCCATAGCAATTTAACTGTGCTATACTTTTTTCCTCACCTTCTAACTCCGGCACCATACTGAACATGTTTAAAAGTAATTAGATATTATTGTCTGCGGCAATTATAACAGAAACACTAGAAACCGCATTAAGCTTCATTAGTAGGTCTGATTTTTAGTTTATATTAGTATGGCATATGTGCAAAATGTCTCAACTTAATTCTGTTTATTTCATTTTTATTTATTTATTTAACATTCGTTGACCGGGAAAGTCCGACTAGGCTACACAGAGCCTATTTTCAGTGGAGGCCTGGGGAGAAACACTCCAGTCACATGTCTTTAGAATGTGGGAGGAAACCGGAGTACCCTGAGGGAACCCACAGGAATGCAGGGAGAACATGCAAACTCTGCACAGAAGGCTCCCCAGCCAATAATCGAACCAGAGAACCTCTTGCTTTGAGGTGACAACATTAACCACTGCACCACTGCGCTGCCCTTTCATTACCACACTATCATTGATAACCTCTGTTATTAAAAAGGCCACTTAAGCTTTGTAATATGATATGACCGTTACAACTCATTGCATGTAAAACTCCTTGTTCTGACAACCACACTACCTCACATGAGCTACACATTTCAATAAATGATAACCCAGTTTGTAGCCATAGCATCTTCCTTTATGTCTATGCAATGAAAATTAAAACTTGCTTTCATGTATTTCCATTAACCAAGTTTTTGTATAAAGACTATTAAAGGGATGAATTTTTATATCTCTTTACCTATCACCATGTGTTACAAATACATTCAATATATTAAGGGAACATGAACCCTAAACTGATTTAAGCTTTACATTCTAAAAATTCATACAGTGGTAGCATTGTTGCCTCACAGCAAGAGGTTCTCCTGTTCGATTCTAGGCTGGAGTGCCTTCTGTGTGGAGTCTGCATGTCCTCCCCGCGGTCGAGTAGCCAACGAAAGACATGCGTGAATGGACATGCCTTCGCTGAAGGTTGGGCGTCGGGCTGGCAACTCGGCACCATAAAAATCTACTGCTAATCATTAGCGGACCGGAGTTCCACTGTGGCGACCACTAACCGGGAAAAGACGAAAAGACAAACAACAACAAACATTCTAAAAATTAATGCGAACAGCTTGTCTGACATTAACACAGATGATATATTATAAATAGTTAAAAACCTTCTAGAAGAAACAGTATTATAGTGCGTGGGATGACTGTTAATTTGAATGAAATGTTATCCACTGGCATTGTTGTTTTACCATCAATGTGACCTCAGGTGGGCTTTTGTGCCATTGTAAGAGAATGTGATGAGTGGTATAACAGCATTCTTCATAACAAGCATGCATGAAACATTGCTATATTTCTATGGGATTTGTGACTTCAGCTTTGCAAATGTGAATAGTGAGATGCAAAAATGCTAAAGCTTGCTTTTTCAGTATTGGAATATAAATCTTGTATATGAAAATGCATGTACAGCAAATAAATACTTAATGGATCCTTAGGTTTCTGAAATAAGGACCTTTGAAACTTTACTCTTAAGGTTATTGAGGAAACTGATGCATTAACAAGCCGTGTGTATAACATCAGATATACATGTGTGTGTGTGTGTGTGTGTGTGTGTGTGTGTGTGTGTACGTTGGTTTTTTGTGTGTGTGTGTGTGTGTGTGTACATGTTGTTTTTTGTGTGTGTGTGTGTGTGTGTGTGTGTGTGTGTGTGTGTGTACATGTTGTTTTTTTGTGTGTGTGCGTGTCTGTGTGTGTGGTGCATGTGTGTGTGTGTGTGTACATGTTGTTTTTTTTGTGTGTGTGCATGTCTGTGTGTGTGTGTGTGTGTGTGTGTGTGTGTGTGTGTGTGTATGTGTGTGTGTGTGTGTGTGTGTGTGTGTGTGTGTGTGTGTGTGTGCACATGTTGTTTTTTGTGTGTGTGTGTGTGTGTGTGTGTGTGTGTGTGTGTGTGTGTGTGCGCACATGTGCCTGTGTGTGTTTTATGTATGTAATATTCATGTTTATATTCCTCTTGATAATTATTGATTCTTTTTTTTCTTGAAATGATTTGAAAACATTCCAGATGTATGCAGTTAAATAAAATGTACAAAGAACTGAGATTTTGCTGGCTTGTTTTAAGTTAAATAAAATTTGAACTACTTTTTCTTAATTTTGTAATGTACCAGTACTATTTCATGAAGTGCAACATTAAACAAATAGCAGTAGACGTTGTTCTTATCTTTAATACCTTAGTGATAAATACATTTTACTGTTACATTTTAATAAAGAATAAAATAGCAGAGCTTTAATGCATTTATTTTATATAATATTCACTTTTTAACAGGATACTCCTATTCCAGGAACTTATGAAGTGCGAGATTTTATCCAGGATGCCCAACTAAATCCCATTAAGATGACTTATCATTTTAAGGGAGAAGGCAGAAAGAAAAGTGCTGCAAACATTCCGTCAGGGGAATTTCTGATGCCTGGGGCTTACATCATTAATGATTTTATAAAACGTCTTGAGAAACTACCAGCAACATACTCCTTCAAAAACATCCCTAGACCAGTCAGTTTCACACTTGGTGTAAGAGACAAGGTAACTTTTTGTCAAAATCCAAGGTTGGGACTGAACTCTGCTGTGGATGCAGTACTGTAACATTTTCTAACAGCACAAAACAAACAAGTAATTTTCACTAAAATGCAATGATCACAGTTTTTCTTAATAATAGTTGTTGTTAGAAAAATATGTATTAATGTGTGTATTAGCAATATGCTTAGTGCATTTAGAAGCTTGAAAAGAGTTAACACATTTATTCTATTTCATTTTGCATAAATCTGTACAAACTGCAGTTGCTTTCTGACCTTGTACTCTTAGCTAAAATCTTGCTTGTGCCTTGGAAATTTACTGAGAAACAGGTGATTTATGCTTGCGTTAGGAAAACAATGAATAGAACAATACTACTTGTATGAAACTTAGACAAGAAGTTCCGCTGTGCCATGAGAAAATACACAGCTGTAGAAGTTACAGATAATTAGTACAAAGCCTGCTTGAAAATATGAACTGCAATCAGCATTTGCTTGTATCTGTATTAGAAAAGTACCTTGAAAAGTAATACTGTACAATAGACGCTTGTAAATGGATTAATGGTCACCATGGCCAGTTTGTTTTTCTGAACAGTTTCTCACAAATCTAGTCATGTCAGAAAAAAATCTGAAATAACATCTGCTGTAGAACAATGCCAAAAGTTGTGTTTGATTACGTCAGCTTAGAATGCCATGTCTTGTAAAATAGTATAAGAATGAACATACTTCCTGTTAGTAGTTAGACAAATCCTTGTATTTGCATGTTTTTGTCTCCTTGCTGCAAGTTAATTAAAGTGCCTTAACTGAACCTTACGTGTATTGGTCTTTGAAGTTTTTTCCTTTGACAGATTGGTCCTTCGGACCGGAAACCTTCACTTCGCCTCGGATCAGACAGGCCAGGTGGCTTGAAACCGTACGGGGAAGAAACCACATTGGTTCTTCTTACTTGAAAAGTCCTCCGACTGAATTGTCATACAAAAGAGGCCAGCCACTTTCTGATCTGCGACTGAAGGACTCGAACCAGGTGATCAATCACGAAGGCTCAGGTAAGGTGAATCTACCTTCTTTTTCTGTTTTAGATCAGGGACCAGATTTGTATTTGTTCTGTTAAGACTTTATTTATAAGTCAGGGACAGAAAGATTACTGTCTTGTCATAGATCAGGGAAACAGAGCAGGTAGGCAGTCATTCTGAAGAGACTATAAAAATATCCATGGTACCACGTTACAAATAAGGTGTTACGTAACGATTAAAAGGGTAGAACAAAATGGGTAATAATTGTACAAAAAGGTCCCAAAATCCGCCGTTAACCGAAGATGCGAAATACATGCAGTCACAGCGTGCTGATAATATTAAATACTACTCAAAATGGGTTAATAAGTATGAATTTGACGGTAAACTAGAAAAATCCTCACTTGTCAAACTTGTCAAACAGCTTAAAACCGATTCTAAAGGTCGGGTAAAAAAGCAACGTCAATTAGGAATTCCTCAGACTCACAGGTGGATTGAGGAAGTAAACCGAAGGGAACAAAAGAGTAATAATTCAAAAACAATGTTTTTAGATAAGGAGGACAATAACTTAGTAATAGCGTCAGCCCCTCCGCCTCCTTTACCAGAATATGAGGCAAGTGAACAAATTAGTCCACCCCTGCAATATCCTGCTGTCATTGCAAGTAGAGACATTACAAAACCATTTGTTAGAGATCCCGTCGAGACCAGGTCTCAAACACGTGCAGGAAACTCAAAAGGGGACATTGAGTTATATCAAATGGGTAGAAATTCATGAGTTATGACTGAAGAAGAAATATGCCCACTTATAGAAGTGCCTAATCCTCAGGCAGGGCAAGAAGGTCAGGACCCAACTATTCTAGTGTATAGACCCTGGACTTCGGAAGACATCCGGAAAGCCACTGAGGGAATTCCCCATCCAAAAGTTAATTTTAGAAAGTTCTTAGAAGATTTGCAAGGAATGAGGCTGAGTTATAATTTAAATGGAGAAGAGGTAGAAAAAGTAGTCAGACAAATTGTGGGACCAGATTGGCACATGATTAGTGGCGACTGGAATCCCCGTGATATTGCGCTCAGGCCCCTCCCACATAGCAGCGTAGAGTTAGACAGAGTGAAAGGTCTTACAGACCGAATCTCTGAGAAATGGAAGCCTAGGGCAGACTGGACTTGCATTAATCAATGCATCCAACAGGAAGGTGAAGCTATTGACCGATATTATGCCAGACTATTAGAATGTTTTAATAACCATTGTGGAATGCAGGTTCCTGAAGATCAGACACACAATTCCCCATACGAGCAGCAGTTAAAGAATGCATTTTTGAAATGCGGTATTGCATCTATAAGCAGCTTTATTACAAAACACATGGTAGATCATCATACAAGCAGGTTACAGTCATTGCTTGAATATGCTAGACATGCCGAAAGGCATTTTAATAGCAAAAAGAAAAAGAAAGCCCAAGTATTTTCTGTAGAAGATGGAGCAGAAGTATATGTAGTACAGTCCAGGAAAAAGGGCAAGAAAAATGCCCAGGGAAACAAACAATCTGATCAACGATCAGAGGACTTTGAAGGGCAAAAGAAAAGGGGTGAATGTTTTAAATGCGGTAAGAAAGGACACTTGGCAAGGGATTGCAAGAAAAATAAGAAGGCAACCACGGAGGATAAGGAGGGTGAGGAGTGACTATATGATAGGAATCACTAGAAGGGGATAGCGGAGAAAGGACAAATGAGTATGTGATAGAGGGAGTAGAGAATGTGACAGAAGACATAGAGGAAGTGCAAGAAGTCACGGATAGTGAAGAAAATGAAATATTGGATTTGGCTTTATTGAGCTTAGAGCTCTATTTAGCAGACACGAAACCAGAAGTTACACTCCTGGTAGAAGGGAGGGAAGTCAGATTCTTGTGTGACTCAGGGGCATCACGGACCCTGGTACATCCCTCCAAACTGCCAGAGAATTCAGAGCCACCTGATTACATGTTAGTGAAAGCAGCTAATGGACAGCTGTATCGGGAGCCCCTCTCCCATAGTATTGTGATAACTGATCCTGTTTCAGGATTGACCCAGAAAAGCAAAATTGTTGTTTCTGCAAAATGCCCAGTAAACCTCTTGGGCAGGGACCTTATGCATCTATTTGGTATAGCAGTAGTTCCGACTATGCAGGGTATGGAAGCACAGCGACAAATTGATACCTTTGCAGTGCAATTGGAGGGTGAAATGTTTTATTGGTACAGCCAGGACTTGGTTACAACTGATCCAGGGGCGGTGACCAAAGAGTTGATGAACGTAGCCATCAGCAAGTTCCCCTCCCTTGACACTGATAAACAACAGTTGTTGCACTGTACTCTGTATTATTGTAATACACCAGGACCTGATAAGGAATATGAGCAAGAATTGTTTAGAAATCGTGCAAACAGATTGGTATTATGTAATCTGTACTGGGACACAGAAGGGAACAGTGTAGCCAGCTGTTCATTGCCCCAGGAGTTCTTTGCACTCTATAAATCTAATCGATTACCACATGTCGCTTAACTAAGGACAAGAATGTAAAATGGGTAGACTTACGAGAAAAAGTCACGAGATGGAAAAAACAGACAGAGTTAGAAGTGTCAGAACAGAGACTACAAGTGCAGAAGCTGAACTGGATAACTCAGCCCCACCCAGCTGTACACTTGCAGTCTAGCAAGGACAGCTGATTGGCACTCCTATTGAAGGAGGCAGAGAATGCCTTACAGAATATACCAGAAAATCTCTGGTCAACAGGTAAATCAGATGTAGGACTTATTCGTACAGCAGGACCAGTTACTATCACGCCAAAGTCAGCATTTAGACCACAAAAAAGACAGTATCCCTTAAGAAAAGATGCAGAGGTAGGAATCAAACCTATTATAGCAGCTTTACTTAAGGAAGGGGTGCTGGTGGAATCTCCTTATTCACCATGTAACACACCCTTATTTCCTGTTAAGAAAGCGAATGGAGAGTGGCGTATGGTCCAAAATTTACAAGCTGTAAATGACGCAGTAATATCAAGGGCACCTACCGTGCCAGACCCACACACCCTGTTGAATGATTTAAAACCTCAACAGAAATATTTTTCTGTGGTTGATATTAGCAATGCGTTCTTTTCGATACCAATACACCCTGACAGCCAGCATTGGTTTGCATTCACATTTCAGGGGAAAAGGTATACATATATGCGACTACCACAGGGGTATTGTGAAAGTCTAACAATATTCTCACAAGAAATGGCAAGCAACTTGGCGGGATTTACCCCACCAATAGGTAGTCAGATTTTGCTTTATGTTGATGATATCCTGCTTGCGTCCCCCACCCAGCAAGATTATAAAGAGGATACCATAGCGCTATTACAATTTTTAGCCACTGAAGGACATAAAGTAAACAAAAATAAACTGCAGCTTTGGAAAAAACAAGTTAAATACCTAGGATATGTAATATCCAAGGAAGGTAGGACATTAGATGAGGACAGAAAAATAGCGATTTTGCAAGCACCAAAACCCACTACCAAGAAGGAAATGATGTCCTTCCTGGGTACGACTAATTTTTGTTGGAGTTGGATTCCAAACTATGCCTTGGAATCTGCACCATTGACTAACTTGATTCATAAAAAGCCTTTGGCAGCACAGGATTTGATACAATGGACACCAGAAGCAGAACCTGCTTTCTGCAAACTGAAACAGTTAATAGCGTCCTCATTAGTTTTGGGATTACCAAACTATCATAAACGTTTTTTCCAAACTGTAGATTGTAAGCAAGGTTATATGACATCAGTGTTAACACAGCAGCATGGGGACAAGCAATGCCCTATTGCTTATTATTCATCACAACTGGACCCAGTGGCACGGTCTTTACCTCACTGTGTACAAGCAGTAGTTGCAGCTGCAATGGCAGTACAGGCTTCGGCCTCAGTAGTGTTGTTCCACCCTCTCACATTGAGAGTGCCTCATGCAGTTGCGATTATTTTACTGCAAGAGAAGGTAGCATATCTTTCCCCTGCTAGGCATCTTTCTTGTATGACTATATTGTTGAGCCAACCTCATATGACAATTGAACGATGTACGACTTTGAACCCTTCTACCTTGCTCCCAACTCCTGCAGATGGCACACCACACAGCTGCCTGCAGGTGATTGAGCAAAAGACACTGCCTAGAAAAGATCTTACGGATGTTCCCTTGGATGATGCCGAGGTGACATACTACGTGGACGGCTCATGCAAAAGGGTCCTGCAGGACAGAACCTAGTAGGATATGCAGTAGTTTCTGAAATAGACATTACAGAAGTGAAATCTTTACCACACAGTTTATCTGCACAGGCAGCAGAATTGATTGCCTTGACATGGGCATGTACCTTAGCAAAGGGTAAATGTGTAAACATTTTTACTGACAGCCAGTATGCTTTTTCTACTGTACATATTTTAGCGCAACAGTGGAAAAATCGAGGAATGATAACATCTACTGGCAAACCAATCAATCATGCACAGTTTATTTTAGATCTTTTAGAATCTATTCATTTACCTCAGAAAGTAGCTATTTGTAAATGCACAGCTCATACCAAGCAACAGGACAGGATTTCAAAAGGTAATGCGAGAGCTGATACAGCTGCAAAGCAGGCAGCTTCAGAAGTATTTCTTTTGAATGAGGAACTACAACCCTCTGAGATTTTAGACTTAGAAATGTTAAAGACAATGCAAACACTTACTACGCAAACTGAAAAACAAGGATGGGTAAAACGAGGAGCAATTCTCGAAAAGGGGCTGTACATCTCTAAAGAAGGAAAACTGATATTGCCATCTAATTTGTTTAGATATGCAGCTTTGTTGAGTCATGGGCAGTGCCATGTCTAAACAGGGGGGATGGTACAGCTGGTGAACCAAGTGTTCACGATGTACAGATTTACAAACTACTCTAAAAAATTTTGTTTGTTATGCCACATCTGTAATAAACATCATGCACAAGGGGCGTTAAAGCCCAAGCAAAGGAGTTTCCCCACACCACCGTATCCGTTTCATACTATTTGTGTGGATTTCATAGAGTTGAATAAATGTGAAAATAAGAAGTATTGTCTTGTCATTGTAGATATGTTTTCCAGATGGATGGAAGTCTTTCCGACTAAAAATCCAGATGCTACGACTGTGGCCAAAGTTCTTGTTAAAGAAATCATCCCTAGATTCGGCATTCCGGAAAGGATCTACAGTGACAACGGCACGCACTTCGTGAATCAGACCATACAGCAGTTAAGTAAACATTTTTGTATTTCTCTAAAGAATCATTGTGCATATCACCCGCAATCAGCAGGGCTAGTAGAGAGGTATAATGGGATTTTAAAGAGTAAGCTAAGAAAATTAATGATAGAAACACAGAGAAACTGGGTGTACTGTCTGCCCCTGGCACTGTTGAGCATGAGAACTGTTCCAAATGCAAAAGGATTGACTCCTTTTGAAATGCTCTTTGGAAGGGCTTACTATATACCTCAGTGGAAATCTCTCATGCCCGCAGATCAGGACGCTGACAGTACATTAGCAGAGTATATGCATAATTTGTTAAATTCTAAACATTTGTTGCAGTTAAATTCTGTTTCAGATAAAGAATGAACCAGGCCATCAAAAGTGGCAGTGCCCCCTGGAGCGTGGATCTGGCTGAAGATATTTAAGAGGAAAAATTGGGCATCTCCGAAGTGGGAAGGTCCATATCAAGTGCTTTTGTCAACACCCACTGCAGTCAAAATTGCAGAACGTGCCTCTTGGATCCACTTGACGCACTGTAAATTAGTTAAAAACTTTGAACTGGACAAAAATCTTGTCACATGCCAAGAGCAAAAATGATAAGAGTCCAGAAGAAACAGGAATGCAGAACAACCCTTTCCTCAGAAGTATTGCATAATCATCCTGTTAACTGTATTAGTGACAATAATCTTTTTGTTGTGGCCTTTTCTTTTCCCAGCCACGCAGGCTGAACTGAATAAACATGAAGCGTTATTCATAAACTGGCATCCAAACTTTAACACTTACCAGGCAATTAAATATGTGTATGCTGAGACTTTCAGTGTTTCGAATTGCTGGATTTGCACAGCTTTGCCGACAGCATACGGGGGGTTATTAATGACTACAGTCCCCCTAGGGGTCAATGAGACCTGGGAGAACTTGATTTATGATACCTCAACCATTACAGCACAAGATAAAATAGCATTGCACTTGTCTAGTCCACAAAAGGGAACTGTGCGTTTTTATAAAAATGATACTGTTCAAGTGGGCTGGAGCAATTGCAATGTAACTGTTCCTTATAGATGTTACACTAAAGGTAACAAAGTAGATCTTTATTGTAATACAAACTATGATTTATTTCTTGGATTGATGCACAAAACACTTGATGAAGTAAAACATAATTCTGTTCTTTATTAACAGCTGTCTGTAATTGATAGAAAAATGTTTCATGCAGGGCAAGTGTACATTCATAGCAAGGTTACTACTAAAGTAGAGGACTGTTATTTTGTGTGTGGCAGAAAGGCATACAAATGGTTACCTGAGAATTGGTCCGGCAGTTGTTTTTTGGGTTACCTGGTTCCGGCCATACGACACACTACAGTTTTGCCTCATGGGAAAATTTGAAATGTCCAAGAAGTCGTCAGGAAACCTGTAAATCCAGTGGGACAAATCGATGCACGTTGGAAAGACCATCACTCTCTAGGCAAAGGACTGACATGCATGGACCTGAGTGATAGTGTTATATCGTGGGCAGGCATATTACCAGCATATGGAGCAGTGAAATCGATCTGGGAGCTGAGAAAACTATCAAAACTTCTTGAAGTAATGAGCAATGCGACTTTTTCTGATCTCAAATTGGTGATTGATGAACTGAATGCTATGAGTACTGTAGTGCTCCAAAACCACATGGCTCTCGACTTCACCCTAGCGGCGAGAGGTGGTACGTGTGTTCGTATATTCCTGACCATAAACACGAGATAGACAATCATCTTGAGGTAATTCAGCAAGTGTCGGCCATGACCAAACCAGGCCCAAACTCACTGATGGACTTTTTCCAGAAATGGTTTGGGGGGGTGGGGTACCATCCTAATGAGCATCCTGATTGCCATTTGTGTAGGTATGCTCCTACTGGGAGTATGTGTTTGTTGTGGTATCCCCTGCATGAAAAGACTGATTAAAGACCTTATAGACATGTCGGTTTCTGAAACCTTATATCAAAGTACTGAGTTTGAAGAACTGTTAAAAGACTAAAAAGCTTTCATAAGTTTAAACTGAATGACTCTCTTAACTGCAAATCCTGGGTGGTAGAGGTTAGGAGACGAACACAAACGGTTTATGCTTATTTTGAAAGTAGAATAAAAGTATTAATAGGGGGGAAATGTTAGAAAAATATGTATTAATGTGTGTATTAGCAATATGCTTAGTGCATTTAGAAGCTTGAAAAGAGTTAACACATTCATTCTATTTCATACTGCATAAATCTGTACAAATTGCAGTTGCTTTCTGACCTTGTACTCTTAGCTAAAATCTTGCTTGTGCCTTGGAAATTTACTGAGAAGCAGGTGATTTCTGCTTGCGTTAGGAAAATAATGGATAGAACAATACTAATTGTATGAAACTTAGACAAGAAGTTCCGCTGCGCCATGAGAAAATACACAGCTGTAGAAGTTACAGATAATTAGTACAAAGCCTGCTTGAAAATATGAACTGCAATCAGCATTTGCTTGTATTTGTATTAGAAAAGTACCTTGAAAAGTAACACTGTACAATAGACGCTTGTAAACGGATTAATGGTCACCAAGGCCAGGTTGTTTTTCTGAAAAGTTTCTCACAAATCTAGTCATGTCAGCAAAAAATCTGAAGTAACATCTGCTGTAGAACAATGCTAAAAGTTGTGTTTGATTACGCCAGCTTAGAAGACCATGTCTTGTAAAATAGTATAAGAATGAACATACTTCCTGTTAGTAGTTAGACAAATCCTTGTATTTGCATGTTTTTGTCTCCTTGCTGCAAGTAAGTTAAAGTGCCTTAACTGAACCTTACGTGTATTGGTCTTTGAAGTTTTTTCGTTTGACAGTTGTCATTAAATGATTAAATCAGATACTCAAGTTCAAATTTAGGTTAGGGAATACAATACCAGAGCATTTCTTTAAATTAAAATACACGACTTATACCTTTATAGTGGCCCTTGTGCATACACCTTCATAATGAAAAGCATTATGGAAAGATAAGTCTTATGGCATTTTAATACTTTAGTATTTATAGATCAGAGAACTTGTAATGAAATTAGTTTATAGCTCATAAAGGATAAAACTTAATTGTAAGGTGCCACATGTTTCCCAGCCACTTAGATAGGACACGCAAACATCAAAACCTCTAGGCACTATTACTAGATGAAGAGTAAAAACAATGTTCTGTCATTACTGTTCAGGACATGACCAAGTCTGTGATGCTTTGCAGATAACGGTTGTGAGTGCAGTTCTACCTTAGAAGCTTTTCCCAATCTTAAGACCAAAACCTAAGGTTGCTATCATCCCTTAATGCTTATGATGTATAAATGAGCAAACCAAGAATATTTTGTTCACAGAAAAGCATGAGCTAATCCAAAAATGAGGTATTTCCAGATACTATACTACACTCTGCCAGATTAGACATATACTGTGATATACTGTACAATACACTATACTATACTACACTCTACCAGATTAGACATATACTATGATATACTGTACAATACACTATACTATACTACACTCTACCAGATTAGACATATACTATGATATACTGTATAATACACTATACTATACTACACTCTACCAGATTAGACATATACTATGATATACTGTACAATACACTATACTATACTATACTACACTCTACCAGATTAGACATATACTATGATATACTGTACAATACACTATACTATACTATACTACACTCTACCAGATTAGACATATACTATGATATACTGTACAATACACTATACTATACTATACTATACTACACTCTACCAGATTAGACATATACTATGATATACTGTACAATACACTATACTATACTACACTCTACCAGATTAGACATATACTATAATATACTGTACAATACACTATACTATACTATGTTTACATTCCTCGCTTTGTAGTAATTGGTCTGGTTGAACACAATGCTTACTATGACCATAACTAGGCGACCTTGCCCTTGACTGTTCAGTTGCATATGTAAGGTAAGCAACTGCGACTTGCCCACATCTATTTATTACTTTGCCATCTTATTTGCCTTTCTTACCTGCTTTATCAAATAACCTAAGCTGAGGTTATGGGGGGGGGGCAGGACAGGATGGAGAGAACATGGGATAGATGCTGAGATGGACAGGGAGGGGGTGGAGCTGGACTATACTGCTTTTAGGAAGCAGAAAGAAAGGACCAGATATGCTGCTTTGTTGATTCCACAAGAAACTTGTCAGTGTGTTAGACAGAAATTCTCAACATAATTATTTATTTATTTCATTTATTTATTATTTTTATTTAATAAACATGTTCAAATGTTTAAACCTTGTCACCTTACATTAAATGAGCTACAACAGCAAGATGATAAGAGTCAGCTTCAATGCTGATGGCAAATAAAATGACAAATAAAAATCTATATACATGCAAATCAAATATTTAACCAACTGAAAGTATGGAAAATATTCCTGCAATAATACCAGTAAACTGTCCAGAAGAAGTAGAATATATGACATCTACTAAATGAGCTTTCATAGTCACTTACCTGATTCAGAGATAGTAGCTGATTCCACAGGATTGGGCCAAGTTTAGCAAATGAGACTACCCAGTGTCTCTGATGTGGTCTTAGGAATATTAAACAACCCCTCCCTGAAAGTCTGACATGAAAGCTTGAAACAATACTAATTTCATGAACTTTAATCGTATTTTGACTTAGGAATGGGGTCCATTCCCGTCTTGGTATTAGAAACCCAAAAGACTTGGAGAAATTAAAAAAGTATGAGATTTCTAACTAAGAAATACAGTCTGAGCAACTCCTTAAGATAAGCAGGATCAAAGATTGAAAAGAAGATGGTAGGTGCATGCCAAGATCTTGAAAACAAATCTGGCAGTGACTAGAAGCAACTTCAAGCCTTTCAAAAACTGGGTTTATATGACTGGTCCAAGAGGTGGCAGTCAGTAATGTGGCAGTTATGGCAACTCACCATCTGTAAGCTTAAGGTAAAGAGTATTACAGCAACCCAGGTGGGAGATCACCAGCATATGGCTTTCCCATACATAATCGCTGCTTAAGGTCTCTGAAATAACATGCTAGATCACACAAGAACGGACAAGAAGAATACTGTTCACAGTTTTGGAGGCTTTTTCCCTAATTCTATGAGACATTTTGGGTATATATATTAATCTCTCTGTCCCGCTCTCTCTCTCTCTTTATATATATATATATATATATATATATATATATATATATACATATATATATATATATATATATATATATATATAGATATCACACACATATATCTATAAAACATTTCAGCACTCAAACTAATGTCCATAAAAGTCTTTTGTTATAAGTTTTACCCTACTATCCAGTTACACTAAGTATATATTGTTAGTCAGGTTTCCAAGATAATTCATTTGATGTATTTTTTACTCATTTCATTACTATTAATGCCTTACATCAGGCTTCACAACACACTTAGTGCTCTTATTTATTGCATTGCATTGTTTGTATATATATCTATATATTTATCTTTATTTTCATCTTTTATATATTACGTTTTTACATATACATTATACATCCTCACACTTATATGTGTATATTTCTATACATATATATTTTTATACATATATATATTTCCTATACACATTTCTTTATATACATACTCTTTATATAGTGTTCACATGTGTATAGTATTGTTCAGGTTTTAATATTAATATTGAATATATTTTCTAACATAACATTCTATAGCGGATAATATATCCATTTTCATGTCTTGTGAGTTTTAACATTGTTTAGAACTTATGCACAATGTATATATTCCCTATGCGTTTTTTATTCCTGTTTTTAAGATTTCTTAGCAGTTATACCTTTAACTGTTAATTGAACTCATTAAGCAATTAATGGTATTTTTATTACTTTGCTATTTAATGATTGCTTGTGGGTGAAAATGTTATCTGAAGAAGCGTGGTTGTATCCACGCGAAAGCGATCATCTTCCCACTTGTTCTAAATAAAAAGGTTTTTATGCTTACTACATGATCCAGTGGATTATTTGGAATTCCTGAGACACGTCATTTTATTTGCTACATCGTGGAGAGACCATTTTCTTGTTTTGTACTATTTGGACTGCTTCTCTCAGGTGATTATTGGTCTTTTTAAGTTTGCAGTTACTTCTTGGTTGTTGGGATTTGGATTTTCTGAGGTGCAGCATGTCCATTAATTCTGGGGTGGACATGGCTTTATACATCAGGCACAGATTGCCTCTGAACAGGTGGTATGCCACTGAGTAGAGCTGGAGTTTCTTTAACCGGGCAGCATATGGCATCTGTTTCAGCCCTTTGATCCTCTTGGTGAGGTACTTTTGGGGTCTTTCCAGTTGCTGAAGGTGTCTGGTAAGGTACATCCCAAAAGGGGCATTGTACTCAATTATGGGCCTGATGAGGGATGAGTAAACAGGCACGATGACCTCCCCTGATCTAGATGTGAATCCCTTCATGATTAGGTGGGCTATATAAAATGTTTTTCTAACCACTTTGGCCACGAGGTTGTCAAATGAGAGATTGCTATCAACTTGGGTCCCCAGGTCCCTAATTACTTTTTCTGTACTTAATGGATTACCACCTATGTGGTAATTTGTGGGCACTTTGTTTTTGCCAAAGGGGATGACTATACACTTTTTGGCATTTAGCTTGAGGCCATGGCTCTGGCACCAGTTGTCTGTTTCTATGAGGCCCTTTTGGAGGATACTTCTGTCGGCTGGAGAGTTGATTATGGTACCCAGTTTGCAGTCATCTGCGAACTTGGTCAGCCACAGTCCTTCCATGTTGGCCTGTACCTCCGAGAAATATATACCGAACAAGAGAGGTCCCAGGACTGAGCCTTGTGGGACACCACTTGTAACTGGTTTGGAGTCTGACATGGCTCCAGAAATTCTAACCATGTGGGTTCTGTCCTTGAGCCAGTTTACAATGAGCTTATCTATAATGCCAGAGTGGGGTATTGTATCAAAGGCTTTTGCGAGGTCCAGGTAGGCTGTGTGGACCACCTTCCCCTCGTCAATGGCCTTTGTGACTGTTTCAAAGAAATCAACCAGGTTTAAGAGGCAGGATCTGCCCTTAACAAAGCTGAACTGGGTAGGATCCAGTGTCTGTAGGTCCCCAATATCTTTATTTATGAGGTCCATGATGATCCTTTCCATAGCTTTGCAGACCAAGCTAGTCAGGCTTATGGGGCGATAGTTTCCAGGATCCGTTGAGGCACCACCTTTATGGAGAGGGACGACTGTTGCTGTACGCCACTCTTTGGGCACATATCCTGTAGTAAGGCTGAGATTGAACAGTAGTTTTATGTTTGGGTTTAGCTCTTCTTGGAGTTCATGTAGGACGCAGCCCGGGACACCGGTTGGTCCCATTGTTGCTGTGTTTTGCTTTGGAGAGGGCGGCTCTTACCTGAGCATCTGAGATGTCAGGGGCAGCACTCTGCTGGGATAGATATTTGCCCTTTGGTGGGAGGGGGTTGTGCTGAACCTGTCAGCTAGGATGTTGGCAATGTCTGTGGGTTCAGTGTATTTTTTGTTATTTTGGACTAATTCTGAGCATATCTGGGAATTACCACCCAGGTTCCTAACATAACTAAAGAAAGCCTTGTGATTATCCTTAGTGTCCTGTGCAATTTTTCTCTCGAAGCTGGCCTTAGACAATTTTATGAGTGCCCGTAGTTTTTGCTAATACTGATCAGTGATGCCTTCCCTTTTTGGGATTTTGCTCTATCATTTAGTAGCTTCCTCCTTCTATTGTATAGTTTGTTTATGGCTGGGGTCTACCAGACAGGACATCTGCCTTTGGAGGATTGGGTCTTGGTTTTATTTGGGATCGCATGATCCATGCATTCCTGAAGGTGTTCATAGAATGCGTTTATAAAGGATTCTGCGGTCTGGGCTGTATTTTCCACAGGCCCGGGCGCTTTGAAGGATTCCACCTCAGTTTTGAGGAGTGTGAAATTTGCTTTAGAGAAGTTTTCACTGTGGTTTTCTGGGCAGGGGGTGGGGTCAGGATGTGAATATC